>NW_009940629.1:67231-83479 GCF_000696875.1 Nestor notabilis
ATACTGAAAAGCACACACACAACTAAAAAACACCAGCAGACAGAAGAGAGCTGATAATTTATAGCTATTCTACTGAAGAGCTGCTCTTCAGTTCGATATGCTAAGAAAAAGTTTCTTGGCTTTTTGTAAAGATTTACAAAAATAAAAAATAGTAAAGTTATCCTTAAAACAAAATAACAACAGCAAAAACCCCACCAACCCCCCCCAAAAACCCAACAGAACAAAAACAAAAAAACCCCCCTCCAAAAAAAAAAAAAAACAACAAAACAAACCCACAAACCAAAACAAACCCACCCCTCAAAAAAAAAAAACCCAAAACTACTGAACACAGAATTCTCTTGGCTGTGCACAACAGAACATCTCTCAACATCTCTCAACAATTATGGCAATTGAAATGTATTTTCAACCTGCGCTTTACTGAGACAGGTGCAACTTTCCATTGCAGAAATTGACACTGTGTTGCTTGATGGAATCTGTAAAAAAAACCTTAATTCCTGCCCTGCATTTTCTTTGCAGAAAGCTTCTCTAATCTTAACTCTAAACATAGCCCAAATTTCTAATATTCTAAAATCTACCTCTTCAAAGTAAAACATTAAAGTTAAGAACAAAAACTTAAACTTATACTGACAACAGTGTATAACTGGAAGACATATTTAAAACATTTACTTGTTACTAAGTTTGATTCTGGAATCACTCAAGCATTTTTTTAAAAAGTATTTTAAAGAAATCATGCTGCTGATAGTGTCTTATTCCATACACGATTGCTTTGTTCCTATTACCTCAATGACTTCCATTCCACATAACAAGAACAGTTTGACTTCCCTACCACTGTTTTTTTAATTAATCTTTTGAGGCAATTTATCAGATGCTTTCTAAAAGAAGAAAAAATCAAAACCAAATGAAATTATTACTTGTAACATACCAATTCCAAACAAGTCCAGCAAGAGAAAGGTCACAGAGTTCACTCTTACAGAAACCATCACAGCTATCCTTTTGTATTTAAGAAATCTATTTTTCTCATGATGCTGCTACGTTTAATTCCTGTGGAAAACACTTCCATAAACCCACTACTTTTAAGTTTGCTGTTCAGGTAGCGCATTCATTCTTGCTCTTCCAAACAAACCCTACTCAATAGTATCACCAAAATACACATTTCACATCATTCCAGTGACTGAAGATAAAACTTCTTCAGAGTAGACTGCAGTCATCTTGTTCTGACATGACTAACACATGCAATTGCAAAACTGACATCCAGAAGGATACCAACATAACCTCTGAGACCAGGTGCCAGTGGCCAAAAGACTTACTGAAATACACAATACACAATACTTACTGAATAACACAATACACTAGAGTGTCAAATGTACCATTAGTTGTACCACTGTTTGGTAAACTGCATTGCATATATTCTATTAATGGATACCAAAGTACTGAAATAATCTCTTTTGTTCCCTTGCATTGTCCTTACTTCATCCTCTTCTATAGTCAGTGTCTGTTGATTTGCTCCCACCTACTCCATAACATCAAGAAGAAATGCCAAGACTCTCAGTTGTCTCAGAATTCACTGTCACAGGCAAGTTAAGCATTGCCAGCATACAAGACATGCAAATTCCAGTATCACCTGGTTCTCCTAACAGTATTCACAGATCTGATGAATGCAAAGCACTGAAAGTCATGAAGAGCTCTTTATATGAATATGATCACAAAAAGGCTGTCTTGAGACATGAAGTTATGCTGAAGATACCACATTTCCCTAGAACACCAGGGAAGAACACAGTGCTCACAGATAAGTTAAAATATATCCGTTTATCAAAAGGTGGGAATGAAAATAATTACAAATCAGTGTTTAATCACCTCAGCCAAAACTCTGAAAGTCTGTATTGTCCTACATTCCTTTCCCCTCTTTCAAAGATAAAAAAGTGAAACTTCTACCAGATGCTAACTGGTCATGTCAGGAATACTTCTTGGCATGGTGAAATCCTGGTGAGTAATGCTGAAATCTCTAAGGCAGTCTGATTAACTTAGTACAGACAAAAAAAATCCCAAAACTTCAGTACCTTTAAAAGATTGCTCTGGCATCTCATCCATGTTCTGAATCAGTAAGTTATAGATTCTGAGTCAAAACATGTATGTCTGCCTCCATACCTAATAGCTAATTAAATGCATCAATCATGTAGACATGGCACTTAGGGACATGGTTTATTAGTGGACTCAGCATGTTAGGTTTATGGTTCAACTGGTCAATGACCTCAAGGCTCTTTTCACACCTAAATGATTCTATGGTTCCATATACCTGCACACCAGTTACTTTGAAGAAGCGAAGAACCCCAACGATCTGAGCATGTATGTGGAACTAAAAATTTCACTTCACTTTGCAAGCTAAGAGAAGAGGTCCTCATTGATTAAAAAATTGTCTGGTTTTGATTCTTAGCAAGGGCTTGGTGTTTCTTATTTTATCTCTTAACAATCCTGAAAAATCCCATGAATCACAAATACAAAAGTCAGCATGGTGGCTTCCAACTCTTCCTGTTAGTTGCCCATGCTACCTGCATTGGTGCAGAGGCGCTTCAGCTGAGCTATTAACCATGTCGTTTCTTTTAGTGTCATGGTTTAACCCCAGCTGGCAATTAAGTACCATGCAGCCACTGTACTGGGCTAGGAAGTTTCCTAGTGAAAGAACCTAGTGGGGTCCTTAGCCCAGACCCCAGGGAGGCAACATATTTCTCTAAAAGGAGGGTCTGTCCAGCATATCAGACCCTTTGCTCCCCTCAAGAAGGGAGTTACCTACCACTATAACCTGCCTTTTCCTCCTCATGGAGCTGGTCATAATAGAGGGTAGTCCTTTCTGACCTTGGCAACACCGCTTGAGTAGACAGACCATCATCCACATCATCCACTGACTGACCTTCCACATATAGAACCTCATACCTGTTGTACAGAAGCACCTGAGAAGGTGAGGTGGGCAAGGAACAGGTTCGCCTGCTGCCTCAAGTGTGAACTTGCTTCCATTCACTCTTTTCCTTTAAGCTACTGACTTCTGCCTGGTGGGAGAAGAATACAGGATCCCCTTGTGTTTTTTCTGGTGACTGTTCCTGTTTCTGCCTCAGGGAGAGCGGGGCATGGTTCCACCAGTCTAACTCTTTCTCATTTCCCTCCTAGTGACCCTGTGTTCAACTCATACTTTGAAACAGCAGCCAGATGTCCTAATAATGGTGGCCGATAAATGTAGCTCTGCATTAAAAAGTGAGATGTCTTTGAAAATACTGTTTTCCATTTCAAGCAATGTATTAAGTGATTCGAAAGCATTATTTCATGGTTCTCATTAATAAACACACAATACGAAAATTTCTCTTTTTGCTCAGTAGCAGATGAATACACACAAAAATGCATTGCTAGTAAAGGGCCATTTGCTACTCGTGTTATGGATTTTAACTGGCATTTGCATCAAGCTTGAGCAGAAACTATGTAAAGTGACTGATGCAAAATTAATTCCATCTTACTCAAATTATATTGTCATGCTTATTCTCATTAGAAAAGAAAGCTCCTTAGGTCAAAAGGCAATGGAAAAGATGTTTAATTCCACCTCATACTCTGAACTCTACCTGGAATGAAACACAGTGCTTTAATATCTGGATGCATTTGGATCTGCTCAAATAGGATTTAATATCCTTATATAAATAGTAGGTTCTGTCTAAGGTAAGTTATCACTCGTAGAGAGAACTCTTGTAAGTGTTACCATATTTATAGGTAAAACATCTACCATACTCTATACTTTCTATACATGTGTAGAAAATTTAATAATGAAATTAGCATTCTTTTACTGCAAGTGCTGTATTTCCACTATGGGAAAAGCTTTTTTGTCAAACAGTTCTGTCTGGATTCATAAAATTTCTGCTAACTCTAAAGCAAAAAAGCACCTAAAAAGTTACAACATCAATTAAATGGAATGGAGCCAAATGAGGAATCTGCTATTAACTTGTAGAATAAAAAATGTTAATTCTTTTAAGTTAACTGGCCTTTTGGGATTTCTAATAGGCTGAATCTAGCATACTGTGGGATTTTAGCATTGACATGTTTCTGCTGAGAGGTTAATGAATCTAATCTCTCATACCATGGTAAAACACAAGAATGGGATTCAGGGAGCTAGTTCTGATAGTGCTCGGCTGTGTTCCAGTTGAGTTCACGTATTCATGAGGAAGTTTCCATCAGATGCTCCACTTCTTACTAAAACATGAAGTGAGTTGGAAAAGAAAGGTCCATGTGGTATAGAAGGAACTGTCAGCAACCCAAGGAAAAGATTACATTAAAATTAATATTCATTAACCTTAGCATCTGTCAAACAGTTTTGAAAGGAAGAAGGAAAACAGAAAAAAAGAAGGGTAAATACAGTAGTCTAAGACAAACAGAATTACCACGTTTTAACTGTTTCTCAGAATACTACCTATTGTATCAATAGCTTTAGTTTTCCAAGAACAATAAATCTTTGATAAATAGAAATTATGTAACCTAACTAAGTACCATTCTTCACTGACAACTCGCTTCATGTACCTGACGTTTGAACGTGACAAGAATACCTTTTCCAGTCTTTTTTTTTTTCTTTTCCTGATTTGTTTTTGTTCCGGGTTTAGAGTTATATTCCTTAAGGAATGTAAGCTCCAGTCACAGTTTGCTGTCATATAAAGTAGAGATGTTGTTGGGAAAAAACACAAAAAATAAAGTTGAAAGATTACTTAGGACTAATGAAACAGCTATACAGGACTGCAATCACTAAAGGTGAGACAGTGCATTTGTACTGTCCTTATGGAGTCCACATCTGGGTTTCCTACACGTTACTGCAGTGCAAATAACGTATGATAGTAGTCTGGCAAAGAAATCTTTTGCTCTATTAAGATTTTTTGGTTTTTTAAGATTTGGTGGGGTTTAAAGATGAAAGACTGAAAGAAGAAATGCAAGACCTAGTGCTTGTTTGAAGAAGAATGAAGACCAGCACTGCCAGTGCAAGAGAAAAACAAAAGGCAGGTACAAACTTACAATGTTTCCTCTGAAAAATACTCATTATTAGATATCTATCAAATACATCTGCATCGACAAAATAATCCATTCTAAACATCTAATTCCCAAACATGAGAGCAATAGTACATTAACAACAAGCTTTGTAGTTTAAGAGCAGTTCTTTTTTTTTTTTTTTTTTAATAATTTGAGCAATTCTTTTGAGCAGAATTGTTAATACTTCATAAAATTTGGTTTTTATTCACTGTTGAAACTTTTCTATGGACAAACTAATTCTGCTCAGCTTGAGTATCAGGACGAGCTGATAGAAGGACTCTCTTCCTCAGCCATTGAAACATGAAGTCTTGTATCTGATAAAGCAGCTAACAAAGGAGGCTTCTGAGGTCATGTTGTGCTTAGTTGCACTGCACCAGCTACTAAGAAGGGGAAAAGTAACTGTTACAGTTGAACCCAGGCCAGGTCATCTTAACTGTGATTACTAACACTGGCTACCACTTAGATCGGCTTGCAGATTTGGGTATCATTCCTGTCAGTTTAACAAGTATTATAAAAATAAAAGCTTACATATGTTGTTTCCAGCAGAACATTGCTTGCTATGCAAACTAACAGCAAATACATTTTTATCATCTTTTTGAGTCTCAAATCAGTGTAAAGCAAATAATGTTCTTTTCCCCAAATTTATGTACAGTCAAGCAGAAAGCATGGATCAACCGAGTCTACCCATCAAAAAGCTGTTGCAATATTCCATGCAACTCGCATCCAAAGAATTACAGTGAGGAATGCACAGACATAATCTACTCCTGCCCAACTAAGCACACAGTTCACAACAGACAGAAGCAGACCCTAAGTACTGAAAAAAGTGAAGTTTCCTACAGTTCTTCTCCCCCCAAAACATCAAGGTCTACAGTAATAGCAAACAATACTATGCACAACACAACTCATGAAGCCTGATTTCCTATCTCTAGCTGGATTTCCCCCTACCTAATCAAATGCAAGCTTTTCCCAGTTGAGCTTTATATGGATTGTCTGGCAAGCAGCTTATGGTAGGGAGGCTTACTCTCTTCACAATCATAACTTCTGATTTGCAGCTCTGCTAAGCCTATATTCAGAAAAGTTTTCATATCTTTGAATACTTCAGTCTTGGTCAAATTCACTTTAAAGTAGTTGATATATCCAAAACGCATTGCAAAGAAAAACTGCATGGACAAGCTGACCAGCAGAGACAACATGAGCAATAAAGCTTCTTTTCTTAAGAAATTAAGAAAAACAGTAATAATCTGGATGAGCAAATGTAGAATATTCAAGATAGGAAATTTATCAAAGTAAACCCAAACACTGTATTTGACACTAATACATGTGAAACATGAATAAGCACCTCAAAAGTAAATAGAACACAGTAGAACTTCAAGCAGTTCATAAAGAGATACTAATTTTCATTGCTAGTTCAAAAATCACTCCTTGGCATCTCAATACATAATTCAGTTTAGCTCTGTATTCAAAACAGCCATTTTTTTGCAGACTACTCTAATGAATACTTAGAATTTGTTTTTAAACATTTTACATTTCCCAGCAATTGAAAGCACAATACTGTAATTTAATAGTGCAATAACATTGGTAAATAAATCAATACATTTTATGCAAGTTATTCAGCCAGGCTTACCGCTTTTCAAATGTTGTTATATTTCTACTATGCAACTTGAATGATTAGAATCTCTCCCTCATCTCTCTCTGCTTACCTTCCTTTTAAGTTTGTTCTTGCCTAAAATAAAGCTTTTTTTCAATACAAGGAGGTCAAAGTGATCTGTAATACTTGAAGTATTTGATTTATATTTCCAATTTATTTTAAGATTAACATGCTCTTCTGCTCCCTTCACCACATCTTCAGCTGAATTTCAGATGTTCCTCTAATTCATTTTCTTCAGAAACTCTGGTTCCTTATTCAGGTTATATAAATTCCAGCTCTGGCAACAGGAATGTCCGTTTTTGGTGCTGCAACTCTGAGAGAAGGCTTAAGCTGCTCTGAAAGCAACATACAATACCAACTTGGATATTCTTGAGCGCTTTTTTATTTCAATATGTCAAAGTTTGTAAAACGTGTAGAATTTGGAATTACAAACAGAACCACTTTTTAAAAATATGCTTTAGCACAGTGTAGGATAAGAAATCATGCGTGGGCATATAGTGAACTTCCCATGAGGTGAACATATAAATTAAACATATGTAGTAGAAGTAGTAAAGATTTTGAATAAATAGCTGAAAAATCAGACATCAAATAGAAGCCTAAATAGAACTACATGGCAAGTATCACGAGATTCACAGCCCTGGTAAATGTTATTGGACTGCTGTTTCCAGCATAGAAGAAACCTATTACAATGGGCATCTGGTACTGATATAACATAGTATCATGGATCCTTCTTTGACAAAGATTATTCTTTCTTGAATGGACAACATTCAGAACTTTTACTATATACACTAGCATGGCAGGGGTGCAGGGGGGGGAGGGAAGAGACAAATAACTTGGAATCTCCTCAAAGTCATTTCAAATTAGGTGGAAATATTATAATATCCCCAGACCACCCTTGAACATACAGTTTTGAGACAATCTTCTTCTGTTACAAAGAGGACACTATAGAATGTCCTTCCTTTTTTAGCTATTACGGAGGAAAATGCTGTCATTTAATATTGTGAAGTATAAAATATCAACACTTTCAAAAACGCGTTTTCAGAATCCAAACCAAGACCCCTTGTTGCACAGTATTCAATGACTATTTTTAATTAAGGCCAAAAAAAAACCCTGCAATAAAACAACTTGCCAAACTCTAAAATGGATTTAAAAAAAAAACAAAACAAAAAAACCCAACAAAACAAAAACCAAGCTCCCCTTCAGCAGGCTATCAAAGACTTGATATTCTATGACTTCCCTTTATTCTGTCCCAGCACTCTGGTGACCATGAAGAGAAGTAAACAGAGGGCAGAATTGTTACCCACTGGAGGGCTGGAGAAAGGCTGAGTTCTCTGGCTCGTTTTCTAAGATGATTCTTGTACTGTCCCTTGCATGATAAAAATTATTTACCTGAACCACATGTTTAGGAAGCACAACTTTGATTTAATTGCCATGAAAGTGAATTATTTTTTTTCTTTGACTTTACAGCAATCCTGGTGGATATTCTGCTTGTTTATTAGACTTCGCACTTCCCTGTCAAAAATCTATCCTCCAGACAAATTATCTGGAGACAAAAGTCAAAGCAACTCCATTCATGAAGATTATATTTAGCAACAAACAAAGACTAGTAACTACCAAGAGTCTGAAGGTGAAGGATCCAAGGCAGTAAGTGAGGATAATAGGAAGAGCCTTTAAGAGAAATTGGACAAATCAAGAAGAACTAGAGATAATGCCATGGACTTGTTAAATAACTTATTAAATGTATATGATTAAAGTAATTCAAGAAACTGGAAAATATGAAGTTATTATTGGGTAAGGCAAAATGCATCTTTCTCTTCAGTGAAAAGATCAGATGTTCCTCCCAATAACTGAAAAAAAAACCCAAACACACACAAGTAAAGCCCAGTTATGGTCTCTAGCTGACACTCAAATATTTAATATGCTATTACTGCCCACTGTCCTCAAATTGTTGCATCACCTATATTCACTACTGCTCTGAACAACATACCACAGTCTCTTTACGTAAAGTTTTATCTTCCCAATTTTTGGTACAGAATCACTACAAAAGTGCAAACTGCACATTGAAATTAATTCCAAGCTGTTTCATCTGTACTAAAAATTTCAACATCTGTCAAAGTTCAAATGCAGATCTCTTACTGGCAATTCTCCTAAAATACAAACATGTTTACTTTTCTGATAGTTCAAATAAAGGGAAAAAGGTTCAATAAACTGCTACGGTTTCACAGCAAAGTCAACAGCAGAACTGAGAAAGAAAAAGAACAGTTTTAGTTCTATTAAAAATTCTGCCTTTTCACCATCATATCATTTCCTTTCCCTTCAGAAGCATAATCTTGCTAGCCTAAAGAACAAGGCTCACTCTCCACAGATGCCTGATTGTTTAGAATAAGCTTTCCTATCGTTTGCTTTCCAAAGTGCAGAACAGTTCAAGTCTTACATTACAGTTTGCTTTGAAGGGGATGGGGAGCTTTGCTCCCCCCTGGCACAGCACCCTTAGTTATGAGGCATATTGACTGATTTAGCAAAATACAAAGGAAAGAAAAAAAATTACACAACACTGTTCTCCTCAGATACTGCATTAGCAGTAGCCAGTAATGAAACACAGGGGCCTCAGTCTCACAATTCCAGAGGAAAGAAAAACCAAACACAAACAAAAATAACCAAAAAACAACAAAAAAAACACACCACAAAAAAACCCCAAACATTCTGAAAGTGAAAAGTCCTATGTTACAAGTTCAGATTGTTTACAGGATGACTTCAAGTAGAATAATAAAAGCTGTATTTAAACATAAACAGAAACTGCTCAATGAAGATGAAAAAGGCAAGGCAGGTCACCTCATTAAAAGCATAACTTCAAGCAGTGGAAAGTCACAAACACATCCCTTAAATCAGATAGCTACTTCAGCAGAAACTGAGTATTTGAAGATGTTAATTTTTGTTAAAATATTGGAACAATAATCCCAGGTAAAAATTCCATCAACAAATGATTGCTTTATTAGTCTGCTAAACTTGAAAACATAGCTACAGAAATGTAGTAAGTACATCACAATGATTAAAATGGCAAAACGCTAAAAGAAACAGGGAAACTAAAGACATTTCGCACCACTGCACTACAGCATTACATCATGGTCATCAACAGTGTATGTTACACTTAATATCTTAATAATAAAATTACTTGGGTTTTATGCATCTTTAAACAGACAATCATTTTAAATGTCCATAAAATGCTCCAACCTTTAACAGTTATGAAAATCATCACTCCACATACTGAAATTAGCAGCTTTATGAATAAGATAAATTCAGAATTTGAGCATTTTGCAGGAAACAAGTATAGAATTCTACCATTTATGCCATAATTTTATGGGTTCTTTTCTTTCTTCAAGGTGCAACACCTGTGTTGAAGCAGTCAACCTACCGTTTTTTGGGGGTTTTTAATATGACTCAGACTTACTCCTGCAAGGATTCTCACCCCGCCCCTTCCCGGCCCCATCTCATATTTCTATAAATACTGCAAGTTCAACTTACCTTCTACTCACTACCACAGAGTACAGACTGGGGAAAGCAAAATCAGCTTTAAAACTGATATAATAGTACTGAATAAATAAATATACCAGCATTGTTCACATTCTGCATTTACATAAATGAAGGAAAGTCAACATCAAAAGCCTTCTCTCTTCCATTACTCTTCTTGCCTTTATGTCTGATTTTGTGCTAGCTGAAGACTCATTTTCATGAACCAGTAGTTTTTTAGTGGACATGGATTATCTGAGCTGCAGGCTTTATGTGTAAAATATGCTAAAATAGATAAATGTTAAAATGTGCTTCTCGTTGCTAATGACAATCAGAACAAAGATTTCAAGCAGAAAAATTTGATGTGAAAATAAGTGCTGAAAATAAACATATTATCCCGTGAACAAAAAGGTTTTATTGTATAAATCAGCAGCTTTTTAAAGCTTTACAGCCCAAGAAACATCCTATTACTAGAATTCAGATACCAAAGAAAGCTGCCAAAACATTTTAATTACAGAGATTTCCAAACTCATGCAAGGAGGAATAAAGACATTTAAACACCAGATAAATAAATGTCAGAATACAAGAAAGATTCAGCACGGCCCACAGAATATAAACAGCCAAGTAGAAAACATGATCTAGATCAGCTAATGCTACTCTAGGAGCCTGTGAGCACATTTTCTTATTTGGATTCTACAAAAGTACAAAAAAAATTTTTTTACTTTTTTTTAAGTAACCCATTCCTAAAATTTTAAACCCTCTCTAAGTACCAGAGTGAATCACGTTGGACTGCTTCAATGCTTTTTCTGCATAGAATGTACAGAAATAAAACCTTTGGAACTCTGAAGATAACTTCCCATCAGATCCATGTGAACAGAAATACTCCAATTTCAAATGAGAAGCTGTCAACATGTAGCAGAGCAGAGGATGATCTTAAGTTGCGTCCGCTGCTTAGACAGTAATTCTAGTAAGTAACTGAATTTGGAGAAAGTGAATGGAAAAGAAATCATTTGGACTGTAATTCTGAACAGCATATGTGAAAGTATGCACATTAATGTAATTTGAAACAAATCGCTCTGTGTCAGGGTTGCTTTTTTTTTTTCCATGCTCCAAACCTACTATTATATTTGAAGACATTTACTTTTCATTACTGCAGCTGAAAGATCACTTCTTTTCCTATTCAAGTACAAAATTATTGAGGAGTCCTTTTCAACAAATTGTTTCACCTGTTGCCACAGAATCCCTACTGATTAAATCTATCAACTACTTCACTTGAAGATTTTATGTTCCTAATACACACTTTTTTATACATCTCTATCTCATGGTACTATAAACAGATTCTAACAAAATGTTACTTAGATATATTGGAAGATCTTACTGTACATAGCAATACATGCCATCACTCCTTTATTATGCTGCTTGATAATGACCATTTCACAAAAGACTAATGGCAAATGGTTTCTTTGCAAATTATCAGTATGTTACTTCAGGCAATCTCATGATTCAATTTCAAATTTTTGCTTTAAAAACATGCAGTTTTCCAATTATTCTTAACACAGTTGCTAAGTAAATGCTGCCAGATAACAATAGTGCTCCCAGCATATCTTACGCTTAATATTACCTTTACGGATTTTCTCAAGGAAGACTCTACAGGTACCAAGCAGGAAGAAAACTCTTCATTTTTGGAGAGATTTTTAGATCCAATTAAAATTTATAGGTAGGACACTCTGTAAACTTGACATATTGCCATCAGTGGTATGGGGCTTTTTTTTTTTTTTAAGCTGGGAAGAGACTAGATTTACTTTACACTTATCAAGCACCTTAGTTAAATTTTAATTGCTTAACACAAAGCTGGTTTTTGCTGACAGTTTCCATCACCAGACTGATCAGTTGTCTTTCGTGATTAGATTTGCGTGGAAGAATAAAAAGAACAGCTAAAATATTCTTGAGTATATTTGTTTCTAAATCAGAAAAAAGAATCACACAGATAGTACTATACTTTTAAATGGAAGCACTGTGTCTACTGCCCTTGTCATCTCTTAGTTCCGAAATTCTTATAACCAGCATCTTCAAGTAAGGCTTACAGAGACACTGACACTTAAGATTTAAACATCTGCAACATGATATCCACTTTACACATGCAGATGTTTATAATATTGGTCTCCAGGGTCAAACATAAGAACAATTAGAAACGACAAACAATTTACCATTCATCTTTTAACTGTTCTACCCATTCCCCTGTCTTCAAATTCACTTTCCCAAGGATACATACATCAGGAAAAAGAGAATTGTTCAGGAGACCTCCAATATGCAAACTCAAGTACAGACACAAAACCAGGCTAAACTAAACACTTCAGAATGCCTGGGCCCGGGTAAGACAATGTCAAAAAAAAAACCCCAATTCCCAAACCCACAACCCCAAACCAAAACAAACAGAACAACAACAACAAGATATACACCCCAGTGCAATCCCAGTACAGAAAAAACAGATTTTAGATTTTTAAGTAAGCAGCAGTCAAGGTGGTATGAGACACCCACATCATATTTATAACTCCAAGTTTCAGTGTTAACTGCAGAGACACTATTATCCCCATAGAGTTTCCAATGTGTATTCACTGGGTAACGAGGGCTCAGCAATGCCAGTTTCCAACGATCATTTTAGTTTCCCAGGTTTGGTACAGAACGGTGTTCCTAAGGATGCATCTCTCTCTGATTTCTCTCTATATGCTCATAATCCACAAATGCTAAAATCTAGGACCAATTCTACAATTATTCCCTAGAGCAATCAGAATGTCACTCGTGCTGTCAATACAAAAATACATTCCACTTCTACATTGAATTTTTTCACACTGTCGTGCCTCATTACTATAAAATGTAGAATCAAATGAAATGTAACTATATCTAAATCCACTAAAACTAATTCAAAGCAGTGCAAGAATGTAGAAAGTGACAGTTTCATTGACTTTTACCTTTCCAGGTTTGTGGCTCAAAATGTTCAGCATATTAAGCACAGACCTCTAACCCACAACTTCTCCTCAGCTGGAAACAACTTAAGAAAGTAAGTTACTGGGAATCATTTTGCTTTCAGTCAAACAGGAAAAATAAAAAATAAAAAATAAATCTTGTAAGACACTGATGTCTCTAAATTTTGCTAAATATAAGGAAACACTAACAATAAGACTACCTCTTCTGGGCTTTAACCATTGCAGTAGATAATTTTACATTCAAGATTGGAAGCACTACCTGCTATCTACACCCCTAACCTGTATGTGAGGCTGGCATATGACTGTTTCCAGTCTTACAGAAACTGGGTCACAGAACTTACAGACTCCATTTCAACCCTCTTGCCTCATCAACATCCTCACTCACAAACAGGTAAGTGCATGTACCTGCTCTAAGCGTGGCAATACAGTGACCTTGAACTTTACATGAAATACCATTCCAGAAGAATTTTCTTTCCCCTCCCCAACCTTAAGGGCAGGTAAATGAGAAAAGGCAGAAGTTATTTGCAAAAGGTTTCAAAGATGTGGTTTATAAAGATATTTTTACTTTTCTCCAAGACAGTTTCTTTCTAAAATAGGCTAACAAAACAAACATTTAATTTAAACATGGAAATTACATGCATAAACCTGTCAGAAATAAATACCTATTTAGGATATATATCTGTATTTTGGGCATAATCTTGTAAATCTCATCGACTTTACAAATGATTGGTTTGGAATAATTTTCATAATACTGTATTATTTCCTAAATGTAGATTAAGTATCCAAGTCTGCCTTGATTTCTATTTTAGACATGAACAACAGTATGTTCCAGAAGAATTCTGAAATGCAGCTCTCCTATTTTTAGAGCATGAAATCCAAGAACTACTTTAGGTAAAATTTATTATTCAATATTTCTTGATCCATTTTCCTAAAATAGTCATGAACTAATTTAAGGAGGGAAGCCTCCTCCTCCCTCTACTTCCTAGTGTTAATAATATACTGAAATATCTCATAAAAATGTAAAAAAGAAAATTTATTGGCTCTTATGCTGCTGCTGAATGTCATCACCAGAAACTTCATTCAATCACCTGCTGCATAACACGAAGTGTAAACAAGCTGTTTGCACAAATCAGAAGCTGTTAATGTTGTGGAACACACTTGCACTTCCATTACTTCAAAAACTGCATAGCTATACGCTCCATTACTATTTTCTGTATTACTTCAAGGCTTCAAGCTTCAAGCCTGTTACTAAGTTACATATTTCCATGCCGGTTCATGATTTGGTTAACAAGTTCTTACATCAGGAATGAGATCACTTTGCATATTTTGATGCTGCGATTACTACTTTTCTCTAGAATTGTAATAAATATGCACACTTATTCTGAACCTCAAACAACTGTGCACAAAAAACAGCCTTGAGAAACGTTGAAATAATTTTACCAAATTTTTTCCTGTTGCCTTATCTTATGCTTTGGAGCTTTACTTCTTTTTTTTTCTCTCCCCCCACCCCAAGTGTACTGTTTAAAGGCACTGTGTCAAAAAGAAAGGAGGCATTTAGATTGTATCACTGTGCCTACAAACTTCTTGGCCACATCAGGACGGAGATTCTACAAGAAAAGCAAACACCATACTTTGGTCTGCATCATGAAGCAGTCTCAGAGTGCATGAAATGGATGGGGTTTTGGGGGTTTTTTTTGGATGAAACAGCAGAAGAGGCACACTAACTGCTGACAAGTTTCGGTCCACAGGACAAGGTTATAGTCATCCCAAATTAAAAAGCCCCAAAGTACTGGATCCACAGCACGACTTCCATGCCAACCTGCTTGATAGCATTCATATAGCCAAGTAATGAAGACATGACTTTAGCAGGCTTGGGGGGGAGGAAGGAAAGGCAAATAACTGTAGTTCATCAAGATTTACCTTAAGTTTCAGACCTTGCTAAATAAAGCATTGAAAGTGGTGCCCTTTTGCAAGTGAAGGAGTCTGTAATTGTCTTCCTCTAAACTCAACCAACTGAAATTATATTTGGAGTTAGCAAGAAAGTTCCTTCCAACTCTTAAATCTATACTGACAATATTCAGATTAGTTTCAATAGGCCTATATGAAAAAAAAAAATCTTATCTTGGTTTTAATTCTGATTGCTTCCCCAATAATTATGGCAGCTCAATTCACTGAATGGACTAATGTTTAAATCCGGCAACGTAGACTGCAAAATTAGTTTAAGATTGGAAAAGCTCTAAGATGCTTGCTTTCAAGACTTAAAAGCCTGCCTGTTAAAAAACTCCAAGCATACACGACACAAACAACATCCCTCCTTCAACAACACACAAATTATCTCATTACTGTCAATTTTGTAGTAAAGAGTACAGATGGAGTCTAGCTGTACTGAAGTTGCAAGATAAAGAAGTCTTGTCTTACAATATCTGTATTCAGAAACATGTCCTCCATGGTATTTCAGGCCAGCCCAGTTTTTCAATCATCAGACACACTAATCAAGCAAAATGTGGTCCACCTCATCAAAATCAAGAGGGGAAGTAATTAACGTGTAAGATAGGTGGCATGGGAGGGACACCAAGAAAAACAAAAAAGAGCCATACAAAGAAACAAACCAAAACCCCAGGATGTATAGTCCTCAGGAAAAGGTCAAAAACTCTCCCATGTTGGAATTAAGAGAAAAATATCCACCTGCCTGGAAACAACCAGGATGCATCCCTGTCAGTAGTGGCTATGTCCCAGCATGACTGATAAACCTGGTTCATAGAATGGCTTGGGTTGGAAAGGACCTTAAGATCATCTAGTTCCAACCCCGCTGCCATGGGCAGGGACACCTCACACTAGACCATGTAACCCAAGGCTCTGCCCAACCTGGCCTTGAACACTGCCAGGGATGGAGAATTTACCAATTCTTTGGGCAACCTGCTCCAGTGCCTCACAACCCTCACAGTAAAGAACTTCTATCTAATTGTCGTGGTTCAAGCTCAGCCAGCAATCCAGAATCACGCAGCCGCTCGCTCACACACACACCCCCGCCACCGCCTCCTTCCTCCCCCCACTCCCGGAGGG
>NW_009940630.1:0-770 GCF_000696875.1 Nestor notabilis
TCATAGTATCTCTTACTATTCCGGTGTGGTCAGCATATACACAACATTCTCCTTTTAGCGCAGCGCACACTCCTCCTTGTTGTAAGAACATCAGGTCTCCTTAAGGCGCTAAATTCCTTATTTTGTTGCACTAAGGATGCCACTCCTGTACCTATTCCTGCACCTCCCATGAGCATAAGGAGAGCTATTGTTAATGCTGTAAGGGATTCTCGTTTTGACAGATGATGTTCTAAGGTAATATGTGAATCATAGGCAAAGTCTTCAGGATGGTAAAAGATTTTTGGAACTGTAGTTACCTGGACACAATATTCTGAAGTTTCGTTGAATATGTCCAGCGACAAACAAGGTTAAACAAGGTGTAACTCCTATAGTAGAACAGAAGCACTCGTTGTAGTGGCTGGTGGTTTTTTAACTAAAACATTAGTTAATACTTGGTTGGGGCCCACTGGCAGTGGTGGATCATTCGGGACTGCCTCCTTTATAATGAGAATTAAATCGCCCCTATCTGTCCCTGGTTCCGTATATCTTATTCCCCACATTTTCCCGAGTAACCATCCTACATCTCCAGGGTTGGTGACATTTAAGTAAAGGAATTTGCAGTTTCCACGTCCTTCGCAGCCCTGGGGTGGCCTGCACCCATATGGACCCCACTGAACCTTTAAGAATTTGTCTATACCACTACCCGGTATCCAGCTAGGGGCTATGGTCTCGCAACCCCAATAACCAACTACAGTAATACTGATCTTGAAATCGAATGAGGGACCATTTGA
>NW_009940631.1:0-7773 GCF_000696875.1 Nestor notabilis
GTTCCAAGTTGCCGTCTGGGCTTAAACCACAGCAGCAAGGAAATTTCTCTGTGCTCTGCATGGCTGAGGCCATTGTGCAGGTAATGAGAACAGTGTGGGATATAAACATCACAACAGCATAAGTCTGGGATCAAACATGCAGTTTGAGATGTAGGCACCCATTGTGGCAGGCCTGATGTTGCTGGGATCAAAAAAACTTCATGGGATCAAGTTTTGCTTGTTTTATAAATAGTGATTTGTCACTTGTCAGTGAGCTCAGCAACATCCAAACTGGCAAAGTCCTTCGTACACAAGCAGTTGCCTCCCTCTAGAGCAGTCCTGCAAGGTGAGCAGTCCTGCAAGGTGAGCAGTCCTGAAAGGTGACTGTGTATGGCCAAGGAGGCTCTTAGCAGGCAGACAAGCCTTGCTCCTTCATATTTGCATGGATAATTTGTCTTAAGAACAGTAATGACAACAGAGTACTTGTTACCATATTCTTTCCTTTCCAAGCGAGCTATTTTTGGAAGCTAATGTGCCGCTCAGACTGATGGTCCATGCTGCCAGTCTGATTTCAGTTGCAGGATTTATCCTTTGTATTCCCATGTCCTCTTGGCTTTTTCAGTTCTACCTAGCTAGAATGCTTTTGTAACTAAAGGCAGGAAGAAATTTGTCATGTACACAGCTCTCCCTCTTGCACGCCTTCCCCCTCTGTTTTTTTCTCTCTCTCCTTTAATTGGGCTAGAGATAAAACGTTTAGCAATCTCTCTCTGTTTCCCCTCATTAGGCTAACAATGACATATTCTTTTTCCAGAGTGTCTTTAGGAGCTCATTGCAGCAGCCACTGCTCATTATTAACACTGGAGGAAGCAAAAGCTGGTGGTTTGATCCTGAATTTATGTAGATGCATGTAAATGAGAAGACATTTCCTTGAAATCAGATGTAAAACAGCAGTGAAAAATCAATGGGGAGAGATCAGAATCTGGCTTGGTGGTGTTTTGAGCCTCTGTAAGTGCTCATGTTATCTTACACCCTTATTGTTTCTAATGAAAGTAAGTCTCAGGTACAGTGGTACAAACAGATAAGCCTTATGCTTTTTATATTTTTTTTTCCCAGTCCTTTATGATCTATTTTACCTGACTTTGTGTGTCAGTTTTCCAGTTCGGTTTTCTCACTTTTAACTATATCCTGACAAAGCCACGTGCAACAAATGCAACATTTTTTTTTCATACACATAAAACTAGAACTGCTCTTTCTTTCCTTTTTCCCAGCCCCCCGTTTTCTTTTTCACTACTTCCTTTGCTTTTTGTCCTTCCCTTTTCCCTGTCTTCCTGTCTTTCTTTCTTCACTTTGGAAAAAGGGACAAATGAGCTCTAATAACCTCTCTATACTTCAGTTACTGCTGCTAACTGCAATCAAAATTCTCTCCCATTTTTTACTTTTTTTTATTACTATAAAAGCATTCTCAAATCCTACAGTCAGATTACTGACCTAGAAAATATTTGTTTACAGAGCTTAAAAAAAAAAAGAAGTTAAAATTAACCCACAAACAGTACAGGTTTCTGTACACTAAAGGAAAACCCATTTTAATTGCTGACTTGGACAAGGCAGGCTGAGTGGAAGAAGAAACTATTTCATATTCAACAGAGTGAATGGAAAGATTGGTAAATGCAGAACAGATACATTTAATAGTCATTGCCTAAAACACTTTTAATAGGATTATTATGAAACCAAAGTTTCTATATATTTGAAGCCTGCATTTTAATGTATCTATCTACTGAGTTCCATCACAGGTGTTTAAATACTTTAAGGCATTGGTTAGTTAGCAAATCCTCATATTATGGCCAGGAGTGAGACAAATATTATGACCTTCACACAAAGAATAAACTGAGGCAGAGAGGAGTAAAGCGGTCCACAGAATCACAGTTACATGTAAATAAACTAAAATTGAGAAAAGCTGGGGTGAGAATTGAGTCTCATGTGGGTCGTGTGGTTTGTCTCTTACATCAGCCTTTGGTTTCATCCCCTTTGATCTTCTTCCAGCCCAAGCCCAAGTCCACAAGCTCTTCTGTTGGCCAGCATCAGTGGGCAGGCTTTAGAGTCTCTGAGATGTGTCTAACCCACTGTACAGTCACTGCTTCCAGAGTAATGCCACAGCAGTGCACATGCTTCCACAACTTACAGGCAAATAAAAAGCGTCAGGACCTGGCTGTGTTCCTTTGAAATATCTGCAAAACTAAGGATGGTGTCAGTGAAGGATAAGCTGAGCGCAGCATCCCACGCCAGGAAAGCTTGCAAGGCAGCCTCCACGCTGATTCAATCACTGGCCTCTTTGCTGAGACTTTCAACAAAGGTGCCAATTAGTGCCAGTTGTGATGGTGATTTTTGTGATGCCAACACCTGTCCACTATGAGCTGGACTGTGACCACCATCACATTTCCCATTAGACGCTGAGCAGCTGTCAGGTGGTAGCAGGGCTGAATTATGTATTAGCTTCTGTGCACATCAGTAAATCAGACAGGTTGTATTGTCTCTAGAATGCCTTTCATGTCAAATTATTTTAATCTCTCTTTAATAATGTAACTTCCTTCCTTCCCTTGATTTTAGTGTGTTTTCCAGCTCATGGATTATTTATTCATATAATATCAAGTAACACTGTGTGTCAAAAGAAAACAAATTAAAATTCAAGTATTACTGGATTTTGAGCTGCAGACACAAAAAGCACACTTGCAAAAATGTACTTACATAGCCTTTTAGCAGCATTCGGAGGTGTAAATTGCACAATTGTAGACCTGTCTGACTTCCTGCACAATTCCAGCTTGATGGACACAGAGACCTGTGCGAAGAGTGTTTGCAATAGATGTGTACAGATTTTTAATGTGTGCAGATCTGAATAAAATTCACCGGTTCACTTTGGAGCATAAGAGAAGGTTTTCATATGCAGATGCAAAACAGGTACGTATGTATACACGTGCAGAGATTCTGAACAGGAGACCATTGCCATGGAGAAGTTAGTGACCCACATGGTAATTACCCTGAAGAGGGGCAGAGTAACTGATCTTCAGTTCTGTATTGTGCTGTGCACATCCTCTGGCTTCAGGATAAACTCAGCTGTCTTGCTGTATCGAAGCAGCCTGCATGCAGCTGCCACTGCGTCCCATCGACTGTACCACCTATGGGTCCTTGCCTTTTTCTAAACCAGCAGCAACAAAATCTCATGTGCACATGAGATTTTTTTGCTTGACAGTGAAAATGATAATGGACTTACTTTCTTTTAGGAAAACCTTGCAAAAAGCTTAGAATGCTCAAATACTGGATAACCTTTGCACCAGCAGGATCTGCACAGGATGCTGTGCAGAGCTTAGAAGCCCACTGGATGGTGCATAACTCAAGAGTTCCCAGCATCTGAAGGGATGTGAGATTACCTATTAGATATACTAAAAATTCCTGTCTCTTCAAGCAGTTCCATACCTTCAGGGACACTCCAAAACAGGACACATGCAATGCATTGCATGTTGGAATACGTTATCTCTGTTGTTAGGTCTATTCAAACAGAAGCTGAAAAGCCTTTTTATAGTGTTAGCTGCCACAAATGGTATTTTAAGTAATACTTCACAGAATGTGATCGTCCTCCTTACTGGGATTACAATGAACCAGCACCTTCTGGTGCTGGTCATGCATGTGGGAATGTGAGTACTGCACGTGGTTCGTTGTGTTTTCATGTCTATCTTTTGTGATCTTGCTTCAATATGACACCTTTCCCATCAGCCACATCCTTTTTTCATCTGCTGTTAATTTAATGAATATACTTCACAGAGGATTACATGATCCTTTGCTTTGAGATATTCTTATGGGTTCACAGGTCCAACATTTTACATTCAACTTTTACTCCTCACCTTCCTTATTAAAGAAAGACTTCATGGAAATGCCTAACCACTACATGATTTATTGAAGATAAGTGATGAAAGGAGGTGCCTCTTTAAAGTTTAACTTCAAACTGGTGTATTGGTTCATAAGATTATTTTAGTATTTTTTCAAAGAAAGAATGACTGTGACCTAGCAGAAAAAATCCGTTTCATAAAATGACTAAATAAGGCAGCATAATGTGTTCAAGTGTTCCCCATGTTAAATAGTGTGTAATAGAGCAATACCATTTTGCATAATCATGAGCAAATTGAGAAGAGTATAACAAACCCCACTGCCTTTGTCTGATATATTGGACTCTTTGAGAAATCCTGGCATTGTTTGTGTGACTACCTCAATACCCTGAATTCTCTGCTCAGTCACTCCCCAACCATGGTCTTTTAAGAAACGGATACAACAGCATGTATTTTATTTTTTCATAGCGAAAGTATGAACGGTCAGAGCTCTTAGTAATTCAGATTATAAAAATATGCAGTTCTATTGTGAATAATAATCAGGAACTGAAAAAAAAGGGTTTTGTTAATTATTTTCTGTAGGCTGCATACTCGATGGCTGTAGTCATTACAGTTGCAAAGACTATTAGCTGAATTACAAGGAACTTGATAGAAACTTGTATCTAGTGGATTTTTTTCTAGGCATATGGAAAACATAAATTTCTGTAGGCACTTATGAAATGAAGACCCATTAGGGATTTTTGTCTGTAGTTTTGCAAAACCTTCTGAGTTTCAAAATAGATTGCACCTTGCCAATGCATTGTAAAAACTATCCTACTTTATATTTGCAAAATAAAGGATGAAAAATACATTTAAAATCTCCAGTGGAAAATAAAATCACCTAAGGAGCAGAAAAAGATAACTGTGCATACACACACACACATATATTCACTCGAGACACTGAAGACATATATTGGATGTGTTCATTTTATCTCTCTTGACCGAAGCAGAATGACTTTTCTCAGCAAGATGCTGCATGTAATGTACCATGGAGAAATTTCTTTTCAAATGTATTCCCTGGGTGGTGTGGATAAAAAAGGTTCCATATGATTTCTACTTGCAAGCTTGTGCAAATCAATGTAGGTCTATTTAAACCAGCAATAATTCAGGACAGATATCTCCTGATCTTCTGGAATAATATAAAGTGTTTTCTTTAATAATTATGAATATCTTTAATACAGAACTTGTTACATTCTTATGTAATTGCAGACTTCATATCTCATGTGGAATGATGACAAGTAACTAATACAGGTGTAGGCCATATACTCATTTTTTGATTTTTAAGCATAGCATTTGTTCACTTGTCATGAGAAGTTTTAACATGAGAACCCTGATGGTGTATTTTAGTGTTAAAATATGACATCAAGTTCCAGAAGGTTTTTTGCTCTCCTTGGACCTATAAAGTAAAAGGAAGAGCCTTCATGCAGATAATGATTTAAGAAATGTGACAGCTCCTTACATTAATCAAATCGTTAACAACCTACGAGATATACTAAAAGGTCCTCTGCCTCCAAACAGTTCCATACCTTCAGGGACTCTCCAAAACAGGACACATGCAATGCACTGAATGTTGGAATACATTATCTCTGTTGTTAGGTCTATTCAAACAGAAGCTGAAACCCCTATATTTTAAGCAGTGCTGAGGTAGTGCATACTTTGTTGCAGTTCAACACAAGCATTTGCCAAAACTCATTGCATTGTGTACCTTTAATCAATACACCTTTCCATCGTTAAGACCAGAAAATGTTAATGGAAAGTGGGTCATATAAGCAGTAAAATGAGTTCTAAGGGACCTGAAACAAATAACATGGATTTTGGTACTCTGGTTAGCTTAGGTTTTTGAAATGTAGTCAGGATATACAACTGAACATTAACTCAGAAAGAGATTTATTCTGTATAGTTTAATCATCTTGTTACAGTCTTTGTCAGAAGAAAGGAAGAGGGAACCTTGTGCCATTTTCAGTTCTTGTTTAATATCTTCTTCACAGGAAAATGCTGCCAGGATATTAAACTCATCTGTTCTTTTGGATAATAAGGATGTAATGTACCATTTTGACCTTTCCAAATGCTGTGCTTCAAATTGCTGTTCATTAGATACTTTTTTTTTTCTTGATTAAAGTCTTACGAACCTGTAAAAACAGAATGGAATAAAACCTAGTCAAGACATGGCATATCAAGCAAGATCAAAACAGAACCACACATTTGTATAGCTCAAGGGCTATAACAGACATTAACGCTTTTTGTGCTATATCATTACTGTGTTCACACATAACAAGCTAAAATGATGTTTCTTGTGACAATCCAGAATCTCAATCTGAAGAACTTCTATTTGGTTCAAAGTTTAATTACTAGAATAAGAAAGACTATTTCTGGGATCTGCACAAAAGTTTCAGAGATAAAGTCATAGGAGAACTGAATTATGATCCTCAAATGGAAATGTAATTAAATGATAAAACATATATGACTGAAGGCCAGATTCTGTTAACCTTATTCATCTTTGTTGATTTGCAGATTCTGAAATTCAGAAATAGATATTAAGGGCAGAATAAATTGTACATTATTGTCTTGTCTAGACCCCTGTGTGGCCCCAAAATTATCAGCCTTTGTAACTTCTGAGATGTAGCATGTCTTTCAGAAGGACACAGATTGCTCCAGTTGTTAAAAGCTCCCACTGCTAATTTGGTGGAGGGGGGACAAGATGGTATTCTTGGCTCCAGCTAACTATACATTTCTTTCCCCTAAATTAGAAAGCTCTTAATTGTCAGAAGTCCTGAAGGCCGTAGTCAAGCTACTTCTTAGTCTTGACTGAATTAACACATAGAGTACCTATCTTTTGTGTTTTGCTATTGGTACATTTTCCCTAAATTTTGTTCACTTCAGGACTATTTTCTGTACATTTTTTTGATTTTCAACAAACCATAATGGCACATGGCTTTCCAGTCAAAGTTTCACAAATGCGGTGAACAAATAATTCTGTGCCAATTTCGGAGTACTATTTACCTATTTACTCTTACAAGGATTATATCTGTCTTCAAATAGCACCCCATTCATAGTTCATATCAAACTTATTATCTATATTAACAGACTGTCCTTTTCAAAATTACTATTTTTTCTGGCTAACTCAGGATTAAAACAGACTAAAACCAAAATAAACTATTAATCAAAACAAAACTTAAGACACAAACTGTCCCTTTGTAAACAATTTTTAAAAAGTCAATACACTGCTCACTTGTGTTCACAGTTCAGTTCTGCTATCTGTAAATGTCTATATTAATGGGACTTTAAATTGTGTGTTTAACACTTTAGGTTTGTTTCCACTTTCTTTTCAATAATGAGATGGTTTTATTCCTAGTTAACCTCTGACCAGGAGAACTGCCCAGCATTGGGACTGATGTTACAGAATTACATACACATTCGGTGGTGTGACTGGTAATGGTGCTCCTGAGAAAGAATAACAACACTGGTGACAATGTTATGAATGCCTCCTGAGGGGCTGCACTATCTGTCAGAGCAATTTGTTAACTGCTGTTTGCTTTTTCTGTCTCTATAGCTCAGTAAGCATTTTAAAAGCACTAGGTAAGAACCTTTGTATTAGCACTTATCAAACCAAGTGATACAATAAGAAAATATCTTCATGTAACAGAGCAAACTGTCTAGTCTGGGCAATGAATTTCTTTTAGTGGTTTGTATCACACCCACAGGTATTGAGAAATGAACATGGGGATGCAATGACAGGTAACAATTCATTTGATTCTCAGGAAAACAGATTAGTATAATCAAGAAGAGAAATAGCTTAAGGTTCTGTTTATAACACACTTCCTTAGATACATCTTTTTCCTGAGTCTGAACATTAGTATTATTGGAAAACATATTTCCCTAC
>NW_009940631.1:7804-38215 GCF_000696875.1 Nestor notabilis
CAGTTTTAGCTGCAGGTTATACCAGTCGGTTTGTACTATGATGCTAGGTCCTGGGAGAAGGCAAGTCATCAGTCAGGAAGGGTTTACAATGATACTGTATTAATTATTTTCTCACTTTCAGTTCATATAGACAGCTCAGTATCAAAAGGGAGGAGAAGAGCCAAAGCAAGTAATTTAAGATTCTTTCAGAGATCTAGTAATCATATGGATGCACATGTGGGTAGCCAGGCACACGCACAGAGATATATAGTGACCTAAATGTGAATTTACAATCTTTTCTAGTGTCTACATATTTGAATTAGCAGTATGGAATATCACCACAGACTGTCCTATTCTGTTTGGGGATGCCTTCAAAGGCATTCTTATTGGATGCACTAAAGACTACAGGTATGAACTAATTACTGTATTCTGACCTCAAATAACCATGCAAACCATGACAACTGCCTGCTGAATCTATAGATTCCCTGGAGGAAACACTTCTCCTCTTTCTCGATAAACCACGATCCTTGGCATGCTTTCCCAACAGGGCACTACATGGAAAAGACTGGAACTCCACAGCACTGTGCATGGCTTCTTTGCCCATCTACATGGGTAATCTGAATCTGTTTAAGGATCATGAATGTTTTGTTCTGAACTGTTATAAAACCAGCTGCCCATGAAATGGAGCCATATGGCTCTTCCTCTTAGAATTTGATTGCTGTCACTTACCCTACTTGGATGACTTGGAGAACTACATAAATGCATCCTATTGACAGAAGGACTAGGCACTTTCATTTTTTGCCTAATATTAGCCTACATAAACTTCAGCATCATTGATTTTATGTTTTGTTTTCAGGGGACTGTGAAAAAGAGCCTGGAGAATAACAAATGCACAAATACCATTCACAACTACAAAGAAGGAGTGAAGTCTAATTAAACAAGAACAGTTGAGATATGGTGTTTTGACAGTGTTAACTAGTGGCAGGACATTCTGGCTTTTAGTTAGAAGAATACAATTTTGGTAGAAAACTCAGTTTTCTTACTAGGATCTTGAAGAAAGGACAGAGGTTTTACATTATAAGAGCTCTCATTGTGTTTATGAAACATTTTTGTGTGCTCCCAAATATTTAACCAGTAACCCAAACCCAAGAACACTAATTTAGTCAATGGATTCTAACATTAAGATTTTTCTTTTTTTTTTCTTTCCTTCTGCCTTCTTTTCTTCTGTTTTCTCTTTTTTTCTTTTTTCTTTTTTTTTTTTTTTTTCCCCTCTCTTAATTTCTCTCCCTTCTCTTTCCTTTTTTCTTCTTTCTTCCCTTCTCTTCTTTTCCCTTCTTTTCCCTTCCCTTCCCTTCCCATTCCATTTCCCCTTTCCTTTTCCTTCTATTCTTTCCAAAAGTCATAACCACTGGAAATAACTTTTTCTCCCACTGGAGGCACAGAATGTATCCCCAACAACTGAAATTTACACAGCTTATTATTTAGTGTGGCAAGAGCTAGTTTCCTTTTCCCTGGGGTTAAACGGATGTCTGGTAAAATTACAGTCTATTTTAAAAAGGGAAATAGGTGAATGGTGACACTAGGATTCAGGGCGCGCTTTTTTATACTGCCTATAATTCTTATGACAAAGTAGAAATGAAAGCAAACTCTCCATATTTGCACAGATAAAAAGTAACTATTTTGATAATTTTGAATTCATAATGAAATTCTAATGCAGATTCCTAAAATTTAACATATAATCTATAACAACAAATTTGAAAAGCTTGTTTTCTTCTTACAGAGTAAAGTGAAATCTAATGTCTCCAGAAATTAATGGAAAATGAAAACAGAGCATGAAAAGTACTTACTAAAACAATTAAAATTGCACTTAGGGATATTTTATCGATTTTGTATTGTTTTGTAGCATTTTCAAAGCATTAACCTTTTATATATGGACAATCCCAGTCTTCCCTGAAACATACCTAAGAGCTATTTCTCCACCAAATAGATTTGTGGAATAAAAAAATTTGAGTGCACACTGAGTACCTGTGACGAATGTGTAAAACTAGGCAGAATCCAGTGGAAATATGACTGCTTCCCTGTCATCTTACCAAAACCAACACCCAGTGACCACCTGAAAAGGCTCTCCAGAGCTGCTGATTCAGAGGTCACAGCTGGCTCCAATTTGCAGTTACCAATCCACTGCTTTTAGGAGCCGAAGCTGCCAAGAAACCGCTTCACTAGGCAGGTTGACCTGGAGCACTTAGTTTCTTGTCCTGCTATGGAGCTGGAGTAGTTCCAACAACTTTTAGAGCCTCTGGCAGGGCGGCTGAGAGCAGTGTCTGAAGCATGGGTTTGGAAGAGGAAGACTGGAAGCCCCAAAACCCCAGCAAATGCTTGATTTTGGATTGTCCTACTGGGATTCGTATGGCCTAAAACCCACAGCACGAAACAATGGGCAGGACTTCCAAGATCACTGCTTGTGCCTCAGGTGCTGAGTGACAATACCTGAAACCCAGACAGTACTTTCCTTATCCTTCTTGAAGTTCTCAGTGCTCTCTATTAGCTCTGTATTTAATCTCTTCAAGAAAAACACCGTCCAAAAATTAAGTACTCTGGAGACTTTCAAATTTCATTCCCTCAGAACTAGAGTTTAAGCGGTTTGCTCATTGTTATAGCTTTAGTCTGTACAATGGATGATTCTGTATATCTGCATTCTGTATCCATATATATGGATATATGCACTGCAAATACAACAGGCAGCAGTTCAAGGTCTGTGCTAAAACACTTAACGTATCTCTGGTGCAGTGGAATGCTAAAACTTCATGTATATAAAAATCATATACATCTCATTGACAGTATACGCAAGCTACGTTTTGTATTTCCTCAACTTTTTCCTGTATCAGATCCAGCTACTCGGGTAAAATAAGTATCCTTTTATTTCTCTGATTCTTAAGAATATCAAAGCTCAGTTGTTTCATACTGCACCGTAAGTATAGCACCGAACTGAAGGCTTGATTTCAAATCTCCTCAAGTCACTGAGAGTTTGGATTGGCTTGAATTTGATCACCGCTGTCCTTTTTGGTCACTATAGCAAAAAGCCACTGCATTTCCAGTCCTGGATAAAGAATGCTAGTCATGCATGTAACACTGAAAGTGAAAAAAAATATGTACTGGGAGGTCAACAACAAAGAATGAGGCTTTCCATTTTTTGTTAATCCAAACATTTGTGTTTCTGATTTAGGGATTATAGTTCAGCAGATGCCAATTGTTTACATTTCGGGAAATGGTACCTCTGGTATGTATGAAGGGATCATCCTGAAGTGAGTCTGCTTGATCTCTATAAATATTTGGAGATGGTGTGCTGCTTTAATGGAATTAATGTAAACCATGGAGATTTTTATTGGTACACAGACTCCACAGAACACCACTGAATTGACTTGATGTAGTCCATTTATTAAACTGTCTTCGGTACTCTTATATTTAGCATGCTATAATTTTTAGAGACAGATCTTGGAACCTATACACCTATGATCAGACCCACTGAGGTGAACAGGATTTCTCGCTACTGTAGTAAGACATGACTTTTTTTTGTTTTTATTTCCTTCGTCAGTCTGAGTCTGAAACTTCCTTACAGGTATCAGTTTTTGGAGTTGCACATAGTACCCAAGAGTACAGGGAGAGAAAAGAGCATCTCAGAAACCACGGCAGGCAATTATTATTAAAGGCTGATGATTTAATGACATCTTTTATAGCTTATGGTAAGTCAAGCTTTTGTGGTTTTAGTAAAAAGCTTACACAACTTCTCATATTTATTTTTCAGAGTTATTACATTTATCACTCTTAACTGTTCTTTGCTTGAAACAGGATCATTTAAATCTTTTTAAGTATATGCCTAAATGCCTTATTGTGTATTCTCGTGTCGCCCATTTTTCTCATTTTGTCCTTGACAAAATCATTTGTTGTCCCTTTTCCAGATTCCCACAGAGAACTGGTTGTGCCAAACAACTTCCATGTGATGGGAATACTTGCCCTTTTGTTGATAGGACAGGCATATGCAGTATTCTAGTGAGGTAAGTGTATGACTGAATCACATATATTACATTCTTTAAGTGAACTATTTGCCTCAGTATTTTTACACTTAGCTTACTCTGAATCCACAGATACTGGGAGGAGCTGAGTTCTTGTTTATGGTTCACAAATATTTACACAATAACTGTATTTTACTAAAAAATATATTATGAGAATGCTAAGCATATTACAATATCACAGAAAATATTTCTGGGGTACAGAGAGAGTAGAAATGCTGAGAAAGAGACCTGGAGTGTGAGAACAGGAGATACAGATAACATTTTTCTATCTATCTAATTCAGAATGTTTTTTCTAGTGTTGGCAATGTCCAGTTGGAGACCAGTAACGAGTGGTGTCCCTCAGGGATTGGTGTTGGGACCTATGTTGTTCAACATCTTTGTTGGTGACATGGACAATGGAATTGAGTGTGCCCTCAGCAAGTTTGCTGATGACACCAAGCTGTGTGGCTCGGTTGATACGCTGGAGGGAAGGGATGCCATCCAGAGGGACCTGGACACGCTGGTGAGGTGGGCTGATGCCAACCTCATGAAGTTTAACCAAGCCAAGTGCAAGGTCCTACACCTGGGTCGGCACAACCCCAGGCACAGCTACAGGCTGGGTGGAGAAGAGATTCAAAGCAGCCCTGCAGAGAAGGACTTGAGGGTGTTGGTTGATGAGAAGCTTGACATGAGCCAGCTTCAGTGTGGGCTTGTAGCCCAGAAAGCCAACCATATCCTGGGCTGCATCAAAAGAAGCGTGACCAGGAGGTCAAAGGAGGTGATCCTGCCCCTCTACTCTGCTCTCATGAGACCTCACTTGGAGTGAGATACTTCCAGTATCTGAAGGGGGCCTATAAAGATGCTGGGGAGGGACTCTTCATTAGGGACTATACTGTTAGGACAAGGGGTAACGGGTTTAAACTTAAACAGGGGAAGTTTAGATTAGATATGAGGAAGAAGTTCTTCACAGTGAGGGTGGTGAGGCACTGGAATGGGTTGCCCAAGGAAGTTGTGAATGCTCCAAGCCTGGCGGTGTCCAAGGCCAGGTTGGACAGAGCCTTGGGCGACATGGTTTAGTGTGTGGTGTCCTCATGGCAGGGGGGTTGGAACTAGATGATCTTAAGGTCCTTTCCAACCCTAACTATTCTATGATTCTATGATTATATAATGCATTAGAAAAGGCTGCAGAAGTCTCAGTCATTGTATGCTGTTTTGTGGTACTGTGCAGATATATAATTCTTTCTCATTTCAAAGACATAGCTTACAGTACATAAGTAGTGAAAATGCTTTCCACTCAACTACCAATTAAACAACCAATTGTTACAAAGAATCTTGCTCTCTATGTCATTATTGTCAAACCTTAAAAATCTTTCTGAGCAAAGATTGACGGTGAGAGGACAAGGAGATGATGAGATTCTGATTACAAGCAATAGGAATATAAGACTAATATAGCACCACCTTATGAAGACTGATGAGGAATATACTTTGATTAAAATATAAGATTATGGCTGAAAGTGAAACATCAAAATAGGAAGTAACAGGAATGTAAGTAGGATAAATCTGAAAAAAACAGTTAAGAAATTTCAGATGATGTTAAAGTTGGCAACTGAGAAACACACTGGTATGCCAGCATGCATTTTGACAAAATGCAGATTCATGTATTTCAGAAATATTTACACTAATATATATTCCTTGATTTTAAATTTATTAAATTCATTGAAAATATATAGAAGTCATAGTGTCCATGCCAATAGAAACAGCTGCTCAGTGCATAACAATTGTCCAAGAACCAGCAAAGAGTTGAATGAGAAGTGCAATTAAAACATTATTTTATAGCCTCAAAGTGTGCTTAAATTGGCATATAAAATACTTAAAAAATCCTAGTAGCTAAACTGTCAATGCTCCTTATTGATGAAAATCTTACTAGCCATTTAACTTAGATGAAGCAAAACCAGAAGAGTTCAGAGAAAAACAATTTTATTTTTTTTAAATGTGAAATGAACTTGAACGAATCACTAAGCCAAATTACTGCTAAGCACTGAACTAAAAGTCTTCTAATATACATCATAAATATGTATTTATGGGTAATGGGAACAGCCGTCATTCTGCTCATTACCGCCCAAAAAAGAATGAACAAACCAAATCCCACTTCAATCATCTAAACAAACCTGTTACTGAACTCTCTTCTGTACAGTTAACACAGAGAAAAATTCTAAAGCAATGTGGCATTTTATTAGAAAAAAAAAAAAAAGAATTTAAATCCTTATCCTTTAAGGCAAAAATGAACCATCACATTCCTGAGACTGGGGAGGAACTTCGTTGGCACAGTTATTCTTCCTGAAGAACCCATTGCTACTGGGTGACTGTTAGAAGTGTCTGATATTCCTAAGTTTTCCTAAGTTTTCACCTAGCTCAGATTTGGGCATTGGTTATCCAACAGGTCACCTCTTTCTTGGTGCATCCCTACATCTGGAAGAGGTCCTCTGTTTATCAGTGTAATTGCTTATTTTGCCAAATCCACTATGCTGAAGTGAAACAGAAAGCTATAGAGCACTCACAACACACACAGGATTTAACCTCTGCTCCTTTTGCTGAAAGATGGGGGTGGTTCACGCTGATGGTTTTAGCTTTTAATCCTTATAAGAGTATGATTACTGCCTGGGTTATTTCTTATTTACATAAACACTAATAATTTATTGCCTGTTTTTATATTCTGGAAAATGATGCATATATTACCAGCCCTTACTCGGCCATTACTTAAAAAGAAACCAACCAAAGGTCTGGTTCAGTTTGAAGGCTTTAACTTCATGTAGGCATGATGTTAAAGCTATAGAGAGTGGAAAATCTGTTGCCCTGACAAAGAAACCTTGTCTGTTAACATCTGCCTTTCTGCTCAGGTCTGGGCACAGGAGTTTTCAGGAGCTGCTCCAAGTCATCCTTTTCAGTCTATATTGTCTCCTGATTTTGCAGCAACTGATAATTCAACAGCCTTTATGGGTAGTATCTATGCAAGCACTGTTAAAATCTACACAGTATCCCTTATCCCTCACCTGAACTTCAGTTGGCTGTGCTAGGTGACATCTGAGAGTCACAACTTCTTATTTTTCAGAGGAAAAAATGTCTTATATCTTCTCTCACTTTGTGTTTCCACCTTCTGCTTCCATCTTGAGATTCCTGCCCTTTTAACATTTCACTTTCTTAGTGCATTTAACTACGGAATAACTAAGAGGATCCAGTTGCTTTATTCAGGAATTGCTGTCCTAACTAAAATCATGTAATTGTAATTATCCTTTGAAAGTCTTTTACTGCACCATCTATGTTGAAAAAAGTTTTATTTCTTAAAATGTCAAGTGTAGAAGTACATTAAGTGAGACAGAGCACACAAATACATCTGTGGAGATGTGTACTGAATACTACTTTACAAGAGTAAAGCATGGAAGTATGCAGAATGTAACTCCAGCTTGGATTATGATTGTAACCCCTATCTAACCACACTATGATATTCATCCTATTCCCCATGAAGACTGCCATTTTTAAGTTGCAAAAGCCTACCATCACCAAAATTGCTTTAATATGCCCATGTGCAAATCTCGTATTAACTTCACAGGAGCAGTGATTAGCAAAGGAAGGGTTAACAGAAAGGACAGGGAACTGCAGCTGAAGGACTGTTACACTTCAGACACTTCAGAGGAGTATCTGAAAGACAACACTGGGTTTACTGTTCCAGCAGTGGGAAAGTAAGCTCCTAAATGAGACCTTGAAGAAAAAGTCTGCTTCTTTAATGACTGGTCCACTGTGCAATACTGAAGACTTTGGAACTGCATGTGCTAAGTCAGTGCCCAATTTTAGACATGTCTGCACAGTGAAGTTCAAACCAGACATTTTAATTACGAAGTCAGCAGACATCTTATGCACTATCAGAAAGACAGAAGGGAAGCAAGAAAGTGACAACGCTGGTTGGATTAAGACATGTTAGAGGACTGATGAAGACCATGATAGAAGAAGCTGGTAAAAATACACACCTTTTTCTGTGATCAGAAGCTGTCCTTCTCACATGGGATATCTGAAAAATAGGTCCTATTTTCTCAAATAGCAGCAGAAGAACAGAGATGAACTAAGAACGAAATGATGCTGAGATGATGGGTTATCATTTTATACAAAAGCTTGGATCATGCCATATACTTGGCATCCCATTGGCTTTGTTTACAGAGAATATATGGAAACACTTGCCCTTGCTCTTCTTAGGGCAAGCTAGAAAGAAATCAAATACATTCTATTGGGATTGTGTTGAGTTTTTAGCCCTGCCAGCTCAGCCCAGCTATCACAGCCCTCAGAGCATAATTTGGATATGCACAGTGACCCTACCTATAAGTATTTGTTTTGCTTGAATACAGTAGGCTAGGACTCTCTATAGACACTCCCCGTATTTTGTCTGTCATCCCAAGAGCTCCCAAGGGAAGAACTGATATTCTGTCCAGTTTCTAGCAGCAACAATTTGCTGCTGTAACATCTTGCTCTGCTACAGATGTGTGGCTATTCCTAGAGCTCAGCAGAGTGCTTATGGAGCATGCAGCATTTACCAGTTTCTCCACAGCTGTGTTTAAGATCAGAAAAAAATGTAAAGACGGTTGTTGGTTTTTTTTCCCCTCATTTCATGTATCAACTCTAAGGTACAATTTATTCTTCTGGAAAATTTGTATGAAGTACAGATATAAAAATGGAGTACCAACAGACTTGCCAACTTGTTCTAATGGTGCATCTAAACAATACCTGGGCAACAATTTGGAAGAGACATAATAATAAGAGAAAGGGGCAACTGAGGAAAAGCATGAAGACTAGGAGGCTGTGAACTTACAAGGTAAAAAAACCCAATATCCGGGCCTGCAGAAGCATCAATATTGGTGATGAGGCATAAACCGAAAGTAGCCACTTGATCTTAACTCTGATCCTAGTGGGCTGGCAATTAAAAAATTGTCTTTTTACTTCTAAGCGGACTACCTCTGATTGAAGTCACCAAAGAACAAAAATCTGGTGTTTAAGATGTCTTTTTTTTTTTTTTTTTTAAATGAAGTCACATGTCAAGGAAAGTTGTAATTTGATATGCAACATCTATTGCTACTTTTCAAGACAGTGCTGTAAGAAAATCACATCTTACTGACCAGCTTTTATATTAAGAAATCCTCATATGCTCAAGTGCAAAATTACCATGACAGCAAAAGAGAAGGGGTTCTTCTAATTTGCTTTGCTGTTTTGAACATCCAAGGATCTGCAAAAAACTGGATAAAACCCCCTGGTATATTCATACTCTAGAAATCTCTCTTTGCTTCTACAGGAGTGATAACTGCTTAGATCTATGAAATTTGGTGATTACTTCACATGTTAAGTATATACAGGGGCACCTCTGATGTGCCTTGTATATGCTAAAAAAAGCCAAAAGTTACTGGACTGCATAATATGACTAACCTGGAGCAGACTTAGAACCCTATTCCATAGGAATAACAGAATGAATGGAAAGTTGTTAATAGGATTAATCCCACTGTACAGAGATGTGAAGCATCATGCCATCCCCATCAATACAGCTTCGTTACTCTTCTGTGGTCTGTTACACTCATGTATATTCTTCTCATGCAGCAGTATATGACCTTGTTTAAGTATTTTTTTCCTTAAAAACTCAGATGATGGTTACAAAATTTTTTTTAAACAGCAATGAATGTTATACATGTATGAATAAAATGAAAAATAATATTCTGAAATGTTACCTCTCTCCACCAAAAATGTATATGTAAGTCTAATTTAATTTCCACATTTTTGTTTCAACCACCTCAAAAGAAGAGGTGGTGCTGAAAAAGCATATTTTTTTAGCGTGTTTACTCCTTCATCTGATATTCTTTTCTCTCTAACAAACATCTGTATTGTGGTTCAACATCAGAAAGCAAAAAATGTACTGTTCTTTCTTCAGCTGAGTCACTTGCAGGATATTTCAGGGTGGCTAATAGATTAAGACATTAGTTCATTATAGCCATATGAATTGCTGGGATTTATTTCCTATTTTAAGTGACAACAAAAACTGTTCAAATGTTTCTTATACTAAGAAGATCTCTGATACAGTATTTTGATTAAGACAACACTGATACCAAACTCTTACTGAATAAATAACATATCCACCATTATTGAATAGAGAGTTGCATACCTAAAAAGAAGGAATCGAACTTCATAGTTATCTTAATGAGTATTGTTTTAAAGACAGTACCACTTTATTAAATCATGTTATAGCTTTTTCAAAATACTGCAATATATTGAAAAACCTAAGATTGGAATTAGCTTTCATTTAGCTGATGAAACTCCACAAAATACACTGATAGATATTTTTAAGTTAAATTTTTCTGTCTTCCAGACCCTGAGATTTATAAAACAACCTGTAACTGGAGGAAAACAAAGCACAGAGGTCATTTCAACCTGTGTAACTTGAAGCCAGTGACTGATGTCTGCATGGACAATTAGCAGAGCTGACAACTATGTGGAATTAATCTAGTTAGTGTGATAAATTTTGCTACTTTTCTAACTGGGACAAATTCTCAGATTATTTGAATTGCTATTCAAGTAATTCAATCACTCTCTCAGCACCAGTGCAATAAAACGTTGATTTTAAACCCATAAGAATTTAACCCAGTGAATACCCCAGTAAACACCTCAGAGCCCCAGAAATGCTGTATCTGAGAAGTCACACTGTTTTATCAATGTCTTCTAAGCATATTACTTGGTGTGAGGAATGATCGTAATTTAAGTCTTAGGAATTGCATTGTGGCCTTGGTGGTATCTCTAAAAAGCAGAGGTTTTTTTTCTGTCAGTCCTCTTGTTTACTTTGCTACTGTCCAAAAGACACAAGTTCTGTCTTTTCTCAAATGTTGGAATTTACAATGCATGTGGTTCAATCAAAGGACATCAACTTTGCTTACAGGGATGGAAATGAAAATGGCATTACAGTATATAATGCTTTTCTGAGAGAAGCTGGGTTTTGCATTTCAGGAAAATGCTTCAACTCTACAGGAACTCCAAATGTGGAGGCCTATGGCAAGAGTCTTGCATACAGCGGAAGTCCACTCATTGTCTAGAGACAAATTTAGGTGAGAGTGTGCTGAATTTGGCTGTAAGTTTGAGAACAGTCACAGAGGAAGGAGGGCCACATACTGTCCAGATTAACGTTTGTCAGTCTGCTTGTGGACCTGCCAAATGAAAGTAGACAAGGTCTTCTAAAAGCAGGAACCAGATTTGATACCAAAGGCTATAGACAGGCAGTGACTCTTAACCTGGGGCTTGTGTAAGTGCAAATATATATATAGGATAGAAACCTCTAGGTAAAATCAGCTAGTCACCTACTCTCCTGCTCAACTATAGTGTGTCTCCAGAGATCCTTACTCAATTATTAATGCATCTGCTGCTAATTTCATCATGCAGAGTGTGAATCTGTCTTTCCACATCGAGCTCTAAGGGAAGTTTGTAAGAAATATAGAACTTGTCAGCACATGAGAGTCAACACATTACTGCTGCGCTGCAGCCGTTTGTAATGAAACTAAAATGAGCACTCACTTGTTTGGCATTAATTTAACGTCCCACTTAGCTCCTATCAGATGTAAATAGCTGCTTCATCCATTTAAGCATTTCTGTTTGTGCACATAATGAAGTACTCTGTACCTGTCAAGTAAGCAGAATTCATAACTGAAATAAGAAATGGATGAGGAAATTCAATGTTCCTAATATTAAGGGTCTATAGGGGCAGCATCAGACTTTTTTTTCAGGCCGCAGGTATCTCGCTGTGAGGTTCACCTTTTATCCCACCCTGCAGAGACAATACGAAGACATGACATGTATATACATATAAGATTGCCAAAAACATTTCTAAAAGGAGAATCTGTTCAACTCATGGCACAATTAACAACAGCTGTAGTTGTCAAACACACTCAAACCAAAATAAATTAGCTATCCAGCCTCTTGGTATTTAAATGTTTTTTATGTCCCCTATTTTAGAAAAACACAGTTTAATTTTAAACAGCATTCTAGTTATGATCATCCTCTCTTGAGGAAATTTTTTATGAGAATGAATGGAGGCAATGACTACTATTAGTCACTGTCATTAGCATAATACATTAGAAACGACAATATTTATAACAGGCTATGACATGACAATTAAAATATGACTTTCACTGGTGTATTCTTTGGCTACAGCTGGTTGCTATTTTCTAAAGTTAAACTGATAGAAGTCTGGTAATGGTATATTTAATAGCATGTTCATCATCAGATCTAATTGTTTTCCACCACAGGGTATGAAGCTTTATATCCTCTACCAATCCAAAACAAACAGCCATACTGCTTAATAGCTGTTCAATTAATGTTTATGGTGCTACTTTTATAACCCAAGTTACAGGATAAAAAGCTCCAAGAAGCAATTTAAGAACCTCAGAAGCTTAATGGGTTTTCAACCAATATGAAAAATTACTAAAATACGTATAAGGTCCCACACTTGCAGATGTGAAATAGAAGACCTTAGTCAGCATTAGAGAATTCTTCCAGGACAACGGTATAATTGCCAAAGGAGGGGAAATTGGACCTTCACATAGGGAAGAATGACTGAGCATCTTCAGGCTGGTTGCTTTGCAACTGGTGTTCATGCTGGGTTAAAACAGAAAAGACTGTTCATCCCAAGTCAGGCAAAGGTCAGACTGTTGCTCAAATTGCAGTTATACCCCTGAGAGTGATTTGCCCTCAGTAACCTAGATGCTCTCCACCTACTCATAATTCTCTCCACTATTTAGCAGAGCTCATGATGATTAAAAGGAAAGAACAGTTCAAAGACAGGTTTCTCTATTACTGCCTTGGTGCATATTAATTTTTGTCTCTCCCTTTTGTACTAAGCCTGTAGAAAGTAATGTAAAACTACTGTAAATATGCTTTCACTAGAGAGCTGCCATTGTCCTAAATTATGAAAGTAAATGATTTCTGGCTTGTACTGTTAATTGTATATAGCAGTAATACATTCATTCAGAGCCTCCCATTTTAATCCAGACACCCTGATCTCTGGCTTTTAATGATGCACTGCATGCCTGCACTTCTCTGACACCTAGGCAATTAATCACTGACACTCCTCAGTCCCCCAAAGTAGCTGGACACAATTAGACAAGAAAGAACCAGACTTGAGGGGTGGTGAAAATTTCTTTTAAGGAACTACACATTTTTTCACACCAGAAACTCTGCTTGACATTCATTGCTGCAAATACATTTTAATAGAACTGCTGTTACTCTGCATCTCCTCCCAGGAGTTTCGTAGATCAACATGATGTTCAGAAACAGGCAAAAAATGCTCTGCAAAGTTTAAAGGCTGTCAAGCCTTCTTGGCAACTTCCCTCCATGAGTGCAGCTGAGAAACGACAAACTTATTACCTGACTGGCTGGTGTTTAAAGCTGACTGCTTTTGATTAGGAAGCAATGAACCTTCCATTCTGGAGTTCATTTTGCATTTCATAAGCACCTCTTGACTGAAAATTATGCAGTTGAATTTGATTAGTGTAATGCCACAGTTTCATTATTAGTAGTAAATACAGGCATCTTTTATGGTGTTATTGCACATTTAGGAGAATTTCAGCACAGTTACAGACTTGATTTTATTTCTCATGTATTATGGATTGACATTTAAAAAAAAACCAACCCAGTACATGCCTATGTTGCAGGTACTCACTTGTTGTGCATTGCTCCATATGTATTCATACTTACTTCTCTGCTCCAGTGGGAAGAATAAGATGAATGCAATCCTGCCTACTCAAGGACAAAGTACTGAGTCCTCAGCAGGTTAAGTTGAGCTAGAAAGTTACTGTGAACTGCAACAGCTAACCTCTTTAATGGAAAACTCCTGTATTAAATTCTATGCTACAGACTTTGTTACTGATACTTCAACAGCAAGTGCTGTGGAAGAGCACAGTCACCAGAGACGCATGCATTAAACTCTGAATTGCTCTTTCGATGTCCTCTAACTCCATGGGTTGCAATTCGAATGCTCTGGGAAGCTTGATACACTTTTATCTTCTGACAGCCTTTCAAGTGAATGTCCTTTCACATTATTATGTAACTTCCAACAATTTGCACTGTGAACCTCAGTAATAAAATTCCATTTCATGTCTGGAGACCACAACTTTTTTGGTCAGTCAGTTTAGACTTAGAAGGGGAGAAGTGCATTTGACCAGGAACAAATGCTGAGTGAAGTCAGCTGGTCAGGTCAATAAAAGCTAAAAATAGCATTTGACTTTGAGAGAAGAGAGCCTAAAGGCTAGACTCAGTCCTAACTAAACATTTATCTCTGTATCAGTGTTATAAGGATAGCTTAGTACCCAAATCTACATGCTGCAGAGCGATTATAGATGTAGCTACAGAAGTCACCAGTAACACCTATGATCAAATAACAGCTTAATGTATTCATTACTAGTATGGTCCACAGTCTCTTATATCTATTAGCCTCAGGCTGAATATTCTCCAACATTGAATTCTATCTACCTTTAGAAAAATGCATATACTTATATAATTTATATATTTATACTTACATAATTTATGCATATACTTACATAATTTATCTTATTTGCTTACCTGTTTTCATAGATTATTGCTATAGTGCATGAGTACATAAACATATCCCAGTCATTAGGGATGCTTTTAGAAAAATAAAGTAGGCTCACTTCAGCTGCAGTTCAAGTTATTAGTGAAATATTAGTGTAATATACGCATCTTCAATACTTCTCTGGCTTTCAGAGAAGCCAGCTCTGAACCAGCTGGCTGTTTCATAATCTGTACTATGTTAATTTCCACAGTGTCTGCATAAAGATGCAAGACAAGAAGTTCAAAAAAGGTGTTTTGGATGAGGATATTTGGATCTTGTGTGCCAGTGATGACTCCTGATTTTTGAGAATTTGAAGTTAAGGCTAGTGAAAGCTGCAGTCTTTCAGCACTTCTGAAAACAGAAGTATGTCTTCATTGCTCAACTAAAGAGGGAAGTTTCTATTCTATCTTATGAAAATGTTGAGGGTTATCAGCAGAATTGCCTTCTCCTAAGCAAATCCCATTTCTTTAAAAAACAAGCAATTCAACAACAAAGCCACCAGAGGGAAGAATTAGCAAAGATAATTATAGAAGTACAGAAAATCCACTTCTGGGTAACTCCATAGGCCAGGTTCCATGAGGTGAATGCTGCACGTGGGGAGCTCAAAGTGAAGGCCTTGAACAGCCTGTTCCATCACAGCAAGGCTCTTGTGCATTGGGCTGTGCTTCTCTATGCCCACTTTTCAACCTCTTGTTCCACAGCAGAGCACTGGGCTTACCTCAAACTCCAAGGACAAGCATATTTGTCAAACCTTGTGTTCCCTCAACTCTACACAATTTAATTTTTGAAACATACCTTAAAAGGGCTAAATTGCCTTTCAGGCCTGAACTGAGGGTATGTACACACAGACACATATATATATGTACAGCTAAAACAAGAAAGTCAGAAAAAGCAAAGGAAGTCATGGAAGCAGATGAACCTTGGTATTTTAGTATGAAGTTCTGGATTGCTCAGGATGGGAAAAAATCAGAATTCTCTTTCTTCTTCTGCAGATTTCTGTTAATCTTCTAGAAATATAAGTAGGGTCTTCCACCCTCCTGGAAAACTTTTTCACTTAAGAAAACCTGAAGTTATCAAGCCAAGAGGAATCACTCCTCTGAGTTTCCAAGAACACTAAACAATTTTCTTTAGGCAAAGAGTTAAAATGATCAACTACTTCCAAGTCTCTCTTTTAAGCCTTTTTAGGAAATGTAGTCCAATGGTTAGGAGACTGGGATATAAGTAAAGATATTTTGGTTCTGACAAGTAGCATTCTGTGTGATATAAAGCAAACAGCTTCCCCCTTCCATTTGCTATGTGGAAAGCATGCTAAAAATAGAGGCGTCAGTCTTCTTATTCCACATTGCTGTAATGTGAAAAACATTTCTAAGAGCCCTAGATTACTAGTTACAAAGTGTTAACACACTTACCATAATGTAAGTAAACTCTTAAAAAACCTGCATATTTTCACCCATTTCATTATCTCACTCACAGCCTACTTAAAACTGGAGTGCACATAATGTGACCTAGGTATTATTTCCAGTTCTAACTAGGAGGAGGAATCTTGAAAAATATACTGAGTTTTTTCTCAAGTCTAGAGATGTGTTACTTTGAATAACTTTTGGCCACATTCTTTTAGCTTTTTGGAGAGAAAAATCTACACCTAAAGCAAGGCATAGTTCAAATTTTTATTATCATTTGCAAAGAGCAAATTCAAAAATAGCATTGGCAGAAAAATGTCATCCCTTTCAGAACATGCGATGACAAGGAATGGAGTCCTGTAAGAGGACTTCATAATGTTCTGCAGTGCAGGAGGCTAAGCTTCAGGTCTGTTTTCTGGTGTACAGTTAGAAGGAGCAAGGGAAGGACTGGCTTTACCAGAGGTATGCAAAGTGGTGGTGTATGCAGGATTAATGCAAGTATTTGCACTGCCACAGTACGTAATCTGCCAGAGCAGTTGCAGAGTAACTCCGCATTAGCTATTGATACTGCTTTCGACAGCTAGCTGAAACCTTTGGGATGTTGCTAGCTATCTGAAAAACTGAAAATGGTCTTTTGTTTCACATGCTGTTTGCTCAAGAAGCAAGCTCATTTCTAATCACTAAATGCAATAACTCCATTATTATATGACATATAGCTATAAAAAAGCTTATTACAGAAAAATACAGCTTTCGTATATGTTCTTTAAGATCTTTAAAGATCTTTAAAGCTTATTACTGAAGATTATTAAAGATCTTATTAAAGATCTTTTAAGCTTATTACAGAAAAATGCAACTTCCATACATGTTCTTTAAGATTTTTAAAGATCTTTAAGGTCTCTTCCAACCCAAACCATTCTACAATTTAGCTTAGATGATTTAGGAAATGTTACATTTATACTTTCTAATATAATTAGATGGTGTTCTTTAGTATATACAAGAGAACACAGCCTTTAATTACAGGACCCCTTGCTACCCTTCTCTCCACAAGACCTAATTCATTCTGGATATGAGATTGAATCAAATATTTGTATCTGCCTTAAACAATAGTGGTGTGACTCTTTTTTTGCTTATTGTTTTCCAGCCAAATATCTGCTGCTGTAGATATATTTACTTTCTTACTGGTTTTCATTGTCCATAGTTTGCAGCAACAATGCTACAGTAACTGAACCTTACATACATTAATAAAAAGTCTATGTTCACAACAGCTCATGAAGACACCAAGGTTTTTCTAGATAAACAAGTGGAGAATAGAGCAAAACCACCAGAATCTGAAAAATCTGTTTTTAACATAAACATCTCAATGAGTTAACTCATTCCAAGGGAAGTTGATTACTCCAAATATTTGGCATTTTTAGAAACTATTTCTATGCTCAACATATTGCAGAAATATAGTTTGATTACTTGTATGTCACTTCTGTGAGAAAGATGATTAAATATTATGTTTCATTACCACAGAAAGAAAGCATAAGAAATTATATGTTATATTGTATATATATTATATATGAATTATCCTGTCTGAAAGTAACACGCATAATAGGTATCTGTGTATGAGCTCTCTTCCAATGACAAACATAAGGTGAACTAGTTTAAAAGAGTATTTTTTCAGACTAAGGTAAACTGAATTATCTCACATTTGACATAAAATAAAAACATATAGAGAAATACCACAGCTCACCTGACAGATCAGAAGATCACTCTAAGTCTCAATGCTGGCATTTCCTAAAGAGGGTGGTAGTGACAGGTCCAGAACTTGGGGCTGTGGAGAGTCCCAACCTAAGGCGCAGTCTTTCAGATCCCACTGATTTATTGGAAATCATGTCGAACACTCCCAATTCCCTGAACAGCGTTCAAAAGCTACAGTACTTCCCTAAGGCTCCAAAAAGCTGAAAATCAAGACAAATTTGGGTAGACATATTCAATGAAGAACACAGAATTAGTTGTCACATTAATATTTTAGCTTAAATGATTTATGTAGATTCACATAGCATCTCTATGACACAAGGTTAGTCTGAATGCCAGAGAAGTTTCTAAAGATCTCTAAAATAATGAATGTGTACAACAGAGAAACAATGAAAAAGAATAAACTAAATACTGACATTTCTAGTTTGTTTTTCTTAACTTTCTGAACTTTTTTGGGAAAATTTACTGTATGGAACATCAGTGATACAATTTTATCTCAGCTTTCTCATTTAACTTCTCTTTATAATGCTACAAAATTATGAAGAGCTGCCTTCAATACCTTTTCTCCACCTGCAATCATCTACTTTAAATGAAGGCTCATGGTCCATGCACAGTAGTATGAGTATGCTTTTATCAATGTAATAAAAAAGGAGGTTTGTGGCAGTGAATTTTATCAACACCAACACTAAGCAGATAATTCATCAGAGTAATTATATTCACTCTGAGCAAATTACTTCCAAATGCTGATATGGATGAGAATGGGAACTTGTGAGAAGAGGTTGAGTTGCAGTTGTGTTTCACTTCTTGATAATATTAACATAATCAGGTCTATGACAGAATAATTAAAATCACTTCTTATTAAAAGCATTGGATTGAGAAATAATTTTAAGATTTAGGCTAAAGAGGGAGGTATTTTTTCTTTTAAACGTACTGGTTAGTTTCTTCAACCAGCCAACGGAGAGAAGGTACATCCAGACTGTGTTTTAGAGTACCTGGCTTACGTACTCTGAATTCTTTTCTGTATACTAAGGTAAGTTCACATAGAAGAAAATAATTCTGATCAGTGGGAATATAGACATTTTTGTACAGCTTTGAGCACATTTACTGAGTTGGCAAAAGGCAACATTTTGGAAGTTTCATGATTTTCTCCAAAACAAACAGATTTTCATGAAAGCATTAAAAAAAAATAATTCTGGGACCCTTATGAGAATTGCCCCTGTACTACGATAATACATTACCACAGCTGTCTATTTGTACATTAAACAAGCCAGTGGAGTTAACTGGCACTGGGAAAACAAGTCTGATACAGGATCATTCTGGTGTTGTTTAATTTGCTAATATACACAGAGCTTCTACGTGTTCTATGTATTTCTCCTGACCCCTCCACCATGCACCCAAAGCATCTATTTCTGCATCTGATTGAAAAAAGACACTGGTCAGGACAGATTCATGGTCCAACAAAGGAAGGCAGTTCTTACATTCTCATGAATGAGAAACTATCACTAGAGTGTACTGTGACACATATGCTTCCATATATGTTCATGGACATTTGCTGATACAAGAGAAATCATTTTTTTTTTTTTTGTAAATGACCTAAATCTTGTATTTTTTTCTGAACTGTTTGGCATTTTGGCAAAAATCCTTGGACTGAGCAGATTCTCATCATGGAAAATTTAACTTGAGGTGGACACAGCTACATTTATAGAAAGCACTGGTGATTGTAATGGTAGATAGTATTACCAGCCCTGCCAATAGTACATTAACAAAATAAAAGACAAATGGAGGCATGACAGACGGAAGTTGCATAGCTTATTTTGGAGTTTTGTATTTTTTTTGAGAGAGCTGTGGAGGAGAATGAGTCATCAAAGTAAGTCCAGATGAAAAACATGGTATAAAAATGATTTTATATTAAAAATGCAAATCAGTTTTCTAAATGCTTAACTATATTCTTATGGTTATTTTTGGTTGAATATGTATTACAAAGCCAGGTGTCCTATTTCCATTAGTCTAGCTAAGTAGACTCCAAAGCAGAAAAAACCCCAAATAACTGTGAGTCTAAAATTATCACTAAAATGGTCTAAAATAGAACTTCTGTTATTTCTAGAATTGTTGGCACTATAAAGTTTAAAAATATCTAGGACTTCAGGCTCCAGTCCTATTGTACTCAGTGCTGTGGTGAAGACATTGGGTATTACCAGCAGTGTCTAGCCCTTATCAGTGTTCAGAGATCTATTTCTTGTTTGTCAAAGACATCCAGCATCAGAACCTTACAATGGCAACAGGTGATGCAGCTATAGAAAAAAACAAATGAATATGGAAAAAGAAAATAATAACAGGCTTTTTCAATGTAAGTTTTGTATATGTATGTACGCTCACTACATGCACGTGTTACAGTAGGTGCTTCGTCCAGTTGCCTAGTAAAGCCCAGCAGAATTAAATTAGTATATCTGCACCACGAATGAGAGTTCAGTTCTCAAAACAAATTACAGGTCTGAATACATCCTGTGTTTCATTTCCTGATGCAAATTCTTACTGTTGCCTGCTGCTTTGCTAATTGCACTTTATTACATCTCTTTGACCTGCTGAGTGACCTTAGCCAAATCATTCAACTTCACTGCTTTTTTAATTCTCTATTACAAAGCAGAGATTAAAATACCTGCTCCCTTCAGTAAGCATCTTTAGCTCTATGCAGCAACTTTTTTTAAGTTCTGTAGATGATATTCAATTTCTTTAAGACCTGTGCAGTATTCTTGGTCTTAGAATAACAAAGAGATAGCTACCTTCCTTTCTTTTAAATGAGCACTAGATTCCCTGAAACACGTATCCCACAGGCCTTCACAGTCTAGTGGGCAGCCCATTTTTGCCTTAGATCTGCAAACAAGTTGAGTAATGCTGTCATTAAAGACTATGTAAAGACAAGTATTGTTCCTCCTTCAAAGTTACTTGTTAGTTCTCTGTCCTGGGTTCAGCTACAGCAGTCATTTTTTCTCCTTCTTAGTAGCTGGTGCAGTGCTGTGTTTTTGACTTTCAGCCTGGGAACAATGCTGATAACACCGATGTTTTTAGTTGTTGCTCAGTAATGTTTACTCTGACCAAGGACTTTCTCAGTCTCATGCTTTGCCAGAGAGGAGGGGAAGCCAGGAGGAAGCAGAGACAGGACACTTGACCCAAACTGGCCAAAGGGGTATTCCATACCGCAGCACGTCATGCCCAGTATATAAACTGGGGAGAGTTACCCGGAAGGCCCAGATCGCTGCTCGGGTCGGGCTGGGTATCGGTCGGCGGGTGGTGAGCGGTTGTGTCCTTTTCCCTTGTTATTCCTCTTATCATTATTATTGGTAGCAGTAGTGGTTTGTATTATACCTTAGTTACTGGAGAGCTGTTATCTCAACCCGTGGGAGTTACATTCCTTCGATTCTCCTCCCCATCCCTCCGGGAGCGGGGGGAGGAAGGAAAAGGGGGGGAGTGAGCGAGCGGCTGCGTGGTTCCAAGTTGCCGGCTGGGCTTGAACCACGACATTCTCACTTCATGAAAACAAACTAGGGAGTACCGCGAATGTATGAACTTGTGTGCCAAGTGGAGATTTGGAGTGAGTGACAATCCCAAGCAAGTACCTTCCACTAAATATTTTTCTTGCACATGGGAAAATTAGCTTTGATGGTACCGTAACTGAAGTACTCTTCCTCAGTCAAGGTTATTTCACACTGCCCATGGGCAGAACATTGTCTGGAATGACATAATCGAGCCCTGAACAGATACGTGCTTTGTCTGAAGTTTATGAAATTATAAAAATGACTGCAGATCAAATTCCGAATTTTATATTTCCTTTTCATTCCTTGATGTCAGCATGGAGTTTTAGTGAATGAAACCTGAGTAAGATCTGCAGGATTGAATTCTCCATCAAAAAACTACTTTGCTTAACTGAAATCCAATGCAATAGAGCATTCCTGTCTGTCGTTTGTATCTTTACATCATGGATTCTAACAGAGATATTAAAAAGCTATATGATGCTTATATAATACCATACAGAATGAGAAGAAGAACCCGATCACATTTAAATACCCAGAGAATACTAAGCTGAAGTCCTGCATTAGCAGAGAATAGCAGCATTTTATTTGAAAGAGTGTCCTTGATTGTCTTTTCAGCTAAATTAGGTATGTGAACTATTATGTTCTTCTGGGAAGAAGGGAGAAAAAAAAAGGGGGGGGAGGGAAAAGAAAAAGAAAAAAAAACCCGAGTTATTAGCTGAGCAATGAACAGGGAGTCATAAGTGAATATAGTAAATCACAGTACAAAATACCTGCACATTGTGCTCTGTTTACTGTGCAGAAGCAAAGAACAGAAAACAACACAGAATGCTAAGAAGTCATAAATGAGCAGCTCAGCAGTTTGCACCTCTGACTTGTTAGTGGTAACACAGTGTGAAGGTCCTGTAACGCAAGGGCATATAACAAAGGTATTCGCTGTATTCCTGTGAGCAAGCCATCCATCATCAGCTAATGCATCCAGCATGGCAAGAACAGTGCCAGACATGATATAAGCAGGTACTCTCACACTTTTAATAACACTGTATAATAAGAAACTATACCTCAATTAAATCAAGAGTACAGCAGCAACACAAAGAAATAAGAAACATTGTTTTCAGAATGAATTCTACTCTTATCAGGGCACTCAAGCATTTCCACTATCCTACTCATGCACCCAAATGTTGCTAAAAGATACCAGAAAGTTCTGCTCATATTTATTCAGCATGTTGAAAAATTCTTTGGGCATATGCAAGATTTACGAAATCAACCACACAGCTTTTTCTTTCTATGTTTTATTCATTTCAATATGTGAATGATGACTTACAGTATTACAGCATGGGTGTGATCTTCCTCCAGTAAACCTTCCTTCTGATTTACAGATTTAAAATATAAAAGCCTGAAATTGCTTTCTCAACAAATCTTGCTATTCTCTGGTAAAGCATCCTAGACTTCAAAGTTATTCAATTATTTCAGGAAAGGAGGCATTTATGTCTTCCAGTAAATACTAAACACAGCCCTTTAATAGGGTTTATGTAGAGAGAACAAACATTTAAAACAGTGACATGTTTCTAGTAGAAATTTAGAAATCCGCATTTCTAATGCTTAGATTGACAGAAATTGCTTCTGTTTGAGAATGAAAACTTTGTACAGGTAAGCAGGATTTAGAGATGTATTTCAACAATTTTAAAATGTTCTCCTGAGTTATAATATAAACTATTTGGTCAAACAGAGGTTGTGAAAGAACAGAAAATCTTTTCTGCACTCGTCCTGGGAGCCACAGTTTTTAGATTCCACTGTTTCAGAAAATAAATACTGTATACAGCATGTCTTCACTAAAAGATATCAGCATCTTCATGAGCAAAGCTCATTTGTCTATTAACCACACAGACCAGCAAATCTTTCAGTGGGAATCATTTTCGTTAATGTCTCCAAATCAATGTTAACATCTAACCCATGGACCAGAAACAAAACCAACTGAAGAAAAAGGAAGGACTTAATCATTTCAAGGAAGGGCTTAATGATTTCAAAGGTTTCAGTCAGGTCCCAGTGAGCAATATTAACAACCTGAAAAATGTAATTAGCTAACAACAGAGTGGAAGATGGTGATCATCTCTCAAGCTGTAACTGGTCTTCGAAGGTTACCTGTGTGCCTTTTCTGGCTCCACAGACCAATATAGTAAAATGGGTAACATGATACTTTTTTTTTTTTTGATAGCTCTTGGGTTCTAATAACTGATGGAGGTCACAGAGTGCATCTAAGATTCTAATGGAAGACAAAAACCATTAGACTTGTTTTTCTGTTTAGCATTCAAATATTTTTTCAGCTTTTTCCTGTAATTTTACTTATTAATTGGGGTTCTTTTTGTACTTTGGTTAATCTGTTGACAACAGAGGTGACTTGAAATAGCATCAAACATGATCTTCATTCTTTTGACATATCTTTAATTACAGCTATGATTTTTAATTTTTGTACAAACTTTGTTATCTCTTAGTGAAATTTATTTTTTGATTCCTACCTTGATAAAATGCATCTACGAATGAACTCTGCCTCCTGAACTGTAAAAATACATACAGTCTGATATTGATATAAGTGGGTTCCTTGTCAAATAGGATGCATTTACAATCTCTTCTATGATTCTGACATTTTTCCCAAGCTGCTTAATCTTCTTGCACTCTTGAGCTATTTACTGAAGTAAATCCATACTATCATGACAAAAAGTTACATCTTTTAAGTGATGCATTCATATATGTTCATGATCCTGATTCTGATGGTATCTTGGTTGCTTATTCCAGACACTCAGCTCATTATCTCAATCCTGGCTGTGATCTGGCAGCTCCCTAGCAATAGGAAGACACAGACTCTTCCAGCCTGCCATGCTTAGTGACCAGGTCTTCACATTTGTTCTTTCAGAGCTACCACAGACATGCTGATCTTTTACATGCTCTCGCTCACTTTCACTAACATCAGTGTTAAAAGTCAGAACATGTTCAAGTATAATGGAGTAATTATTACTGGGTTACAGACTGAATGGGGCATGTGCAGTAAGGATTATCTCCAACTTTATGACTCTGTTATTCTGAATGGAGGTTGAGGACCTCACTGAGCTAGAAAAACATTGTCAATATTATTTGAGGTGAGGTCAAACCTCCTCGGAACCTTCCTCAGCTTCTTCATTTATACATCTGAAGATTTAAAATCTTCTTGTTTGAACAGTATAAGATAAGCTGTATAAGAAAGAAATAGTTACGTAGTTCATTTTCTGATAAAGGTTGCTACTCTAGGGATATCTAATTTTTTCAGTTAGAATGACTCTTGAATACAGGCAACAAGTCCCCTAGACAAAACAGACAAGTAATGCATTTTTCCTCATCTGTTAGCTTTCCAGGAGCTTGTCCCTGGTAGCGCAGCTTTAGGGATTCTGCTCCAGCAGGTGACAATGCTCTCAGCACCTTGGCACCTTCTTCGTACTCTGTTTCTGGCTGGAAACAGAAAAGTGTCCCCTCCTCTCAGACTAAATTTCCAGCAAATGAAGCTGTGTCAGTATGACATATAAAGCTACAGATTCTGTTGCTGTGCCATCTACTATCCAATCACCATTTCAACAACGTGGGCTGTCAGATGTTGCACAACCCACCTCCAGAAATAATCAGTTTCAAAACTGGCTCATTGATTCTATTAACAACAAACACTTTTGGAATATGCATTGTTTGAACATTGTTTTATTTTAAAAATAAAACTGTTCTTACTCACTCTTTTGATATTTTTCTTCCTGTTATAAACAAAACTACTTGGTACATGAATTCATCCAAAGAACATGTTTGGTTGTTGACTAGTGCCTCGGAATTATCTGTAGCACAAGTTTTGTGTTTTCTGATGATTCACATAAGTTTTCAGGACCTCAGAATTATGACTGACCTGAACTGATGGATGTGTGGAGCTTTTCATGGAAGATTTAAAGATGACTGTTAAGTAGAATAAACAGACTCTCTTGTTATGCTTTCACAAATTAAGAAGGTGGATTTTTTTATTAAGGCAGCTGATTAACTGAAACAGTGATGTGAAATATACCTTGTAGTTAGCACAGAACAGCACATGCCATGATGGGTAATTTTTCAGACTGATTTCCTGAAAATCAATAGAACAAATGTTTGCATAAACAGTTGCTTGCACTGACTTTTTAACCTACTTTTTCTAAATAATTTCGTATAAGAATATTTCACAGTGCATCATTTTACTGACATATACAGATTTTTTTTTAATCTACAAAAATAATGAATGTAAGGTGGATTTTGAGACAATAATATTAAAGGACACGCTCTGCAGTAAAGCTGTATTCATTGAAGACCATTCTCAGAGAGTTCACACTAGTTACACTCACATATAAATCTGATGCACAAGTGAGAAATTAAATTTATGTACTTTGCCCTAGATCTTACTTATATCAGGTATGACCTGCTCACAGTTTTGTGCAATTAATCGCTTCAGTAAGGCATATGAGCATTTCCTGAAGTAATCTCTATAATGTATAATGATTTATAATCGCAGTCATATCAGCATGAAACTGTACTTATAACAGTGGAATGTATTTTTCTGGTCTGTATAGATATAACATATACTGTCTGAAGCACATGCAAGGTGAGTAGATGGAAGCTCTTTACTGTAGTGGTACACTCAGTCGCTGATGGTAATATGCAGACAAATCTTAATGCCCTGTTATATCACTTTGACCCTGTAGAGTGGTTGTAGCACATAAATCAGAACAGTTTATAAAAGTCTTGAGACAACCTTTTGGAGAGGAAAATTAAACCCTTTATAACTCGTAATAAAACACAACTTTTGGTTTGTAAGTGACCGTTGAATACACTGAGAGCTGGAAAATGTTAAATCAGACAGACCACAATCATGGGAAAAGATGCCAGCATAATAAATGTGTCTGGAATTGTTTATTTGGTGTGCAACATCATCAGTTTCGTTTATTAACTCTCATCTAATTTAACAATCACAAGACAGGAAGAGAATTTATACTTTTTGTATTGTGATTAGTTTGACATTTCTGAGTAGACAAAGTCATACCTGAGCTGAATTTTTTTTTATGTTTCCTGCAATATGACATTTGCCTTTAATCAGTATATAATCTGAAGTTTACATAAGAAGGTTATAGAAGATGCAATTTTATGTTTAAATGTATTTAACAGAGAAATACAGAAAGCTATGCCTCGATCCATGCCATTGCACAATAAGACCTTTAATGTCCCTACCATTCTCAAACATGAAAAGAAAAATCTACCATGCAAAAGAATAGATAACAAACTTCCTTTCTCTCTCTTTATAGACACCTTTTTTCATAGGAAGAAATGATAAATATTCTGATAAGCAAAGGTAAGCCAGTATTGTATGTCTGTCATGTGACTAGTTTGTTTCCAAAATGTAGGCATGCGTTTAAGAAACATGAGCTCTTGTTCTTAGCAGGAGCAGTTATAAAGTATACCGTCTTTTATTTATCATTATAAGGCCAGAGAAGACTTCTTTTATCTACATACTTGCAGGTTATCATACCATATAAAAGCAAATGTTTAGATCGCCATTATACCTTACACTCCTATGCAGAGAAATATTGTGGGAAAGAATTATTTATTTTAAAATTCTATCTGAATACGGTTCTGTTTGTTAGTAAAAACAAATTCACAGATAAAATAGGAAACGGGAAAAACCCTGAGATGCGGCAGAGCTTACCTGACCACTTCTCAGCAGATCTGCTGCTTAGCTGTCCAGTGCGGGTGAGTCCCTGAAATAGTGAGACAGAATAAACTCAATGTAACCATCACGTAGCCTACTAAATTCACTTTAACACATCAGATAACAAAAGATATGCTTTATAAACTATTCAAAAAGAGTTAGCATGCAACTCCAGCTGCAAGAGATTTTGTTCATAAACTGAACAGCAATAGGCCTCTACTTTATTCTCATCAAAAAAGTAAACCAATCACATTGACAAAAAGCCACTGTAAACAAAAAGACTGTACTTAAAGGAGTAACAGTTTTGGCATCCCTACCATCAAGTCTTCTATGTTTGGTTGGTTGTTTTTTTTTCTTCATCAAAATTTAGGTTATATATTTGTTGTTAGCAAGAGTTGCATTACTATTATCGTTAATTTTAGTTCTGTTTATTACCTTGAGGGTTATATATTGTAGAATAATTTTGTTGTCACTAGTTAATGTTAATTAGTTGTTTTAATAGCCTATATACCTATTTGTTATCTTTTGGTAGGTTTACTTTTTTAACTATCAGTAAATTAATAACTGCGAATATTTAACATTACTGTTGCATACTCAAAATTACAGATTTACTATTAGTGTTACCTGTTTAACGTTTAGTCATCCTTTGAGTCCTGCGACATATTTTCTTAATAATCATCAGCCATCAAGTCTGATAGTCTCAAAAGAAATATCAGCCCTCTAAACTGCCTTCAAGGGCGGTGATATTTAGCACTGAAAATTACAAATAAAGTTTTTGAAGTTGAGTATCAACAAGTGGGCAGTGACACTGATGATTTGTTTATCAAGACAAATCGTTATATACTACAAAAAATGCAGTCAACGCACTCTTTTGAGTGAAAACAAATAGGTGAATCTATGCAATGCTTACATGTTGAATGGGATATTTAATGTGCGGGGAAACTCAAAGGTTGAAGAACTAGCATTTAGACAGTCTAACAGTGGTAAGTGGTAATCTTACCTCTTTAAACTCCATTACATTCTCACGAGAGACATGCTAATACAAACAAGTCAATCAGAGTTTGTGTTTAGCAAGATCAAGCTTAGAGGATAGTTTAAAATCCATTTATTGTTCTAAAGCATTTTTTTCCATTAACATGTTATACATTAGTGGATACTAACCATGATTCATGTAACAGTTTAGTTTGTTAACTTTTAAATTATTTAACAACCAGAAGTTATTAATACAACTTTTAAAGTCTTACACAAAAAAATCTTAAAACAGGCTTGGGTTCATTTTTGTAATTTTTATATAAAAAACATTTTAGGCATCTCTTGAAAAAGAAATAAAGCAGGCATTTAGAGCTAGAAAACAAGTAATTCCAAATTTAGTTTGTTACAAAAGGTTTCAGCTTTATTGACAAATTATGGCAAACATATTTGACAAAATTATGGTTTCCTATTTAGAGAAGCTTACACATGGAAATTTATGTGATTTTTTTTTAACAAATACAGGTTAAAACACTGAACAAATTCAGTTAGCTACATACATACAGTAGCTGCTTGTTTTCAATCCCATTAAAACAGCATTTAAATTAAATTTACAAACTTAATATCGAACATCTTAATCTAAACTAACATATATTAAAAAAGACAGGTTAAAACATCTTATCTACAGCTTGATTATTGTCTGGTTCAAAAAACAAAAAAAAATAAGGAAAAAAAAAGAATCATATTACAGTCTTTCAGCAACCCTAAACAAAAACTCAGCTAGTATGTAGAGACTCAAGATCTGTAACAGTGTCATGCTCTTTAAGTTACACACAGCAATGAATACAACCAACAGAACATCATCTTTGAATGGTTTATAGACAATGCTTGCCAAAGGTTTTTTGTCTCTGTTTTTTTAAGTCCGTGTTATAAAATAATACTAATGCCAATGTCACTCCAATATTATAGGAAATACAAGTAGTACATAGGATATTAATGAGCAGTAATCCCTAGGATAGAAAAGAAATGGACTATTACTTGTCTTGTTGCTGTTTATGTGGAGACCACAGGCTATTAATTGTCTTTGAGATGAGGTTACAGATGAGGAGGACCTTCAATATCTACCATAGGGGTGTTCCCTGTAACCCCCTCTGGCTGACCTTGGAGGTGGTGCCTTTAGGCTGGAACGGGTTGTGGCCCATTCTTCTTGTGCTAAAAACAGAAGAGAAAAAACATGTTTTGTAAATATCTGAACTTGAAAGAACAGAATGATGCCATTGCTAGTGGCTGTCAAAATTCTTGAGTGTTTTGGCTGAAAGCTTCAGAAAAATAAAAGGAGGACAGTATTATGATCCATTTCTTTATCCTGACATAAAAACTTACAGAAAACTACCACCTACTTCTCTACACAGGCAACCTGTCTATCTCAGGATGAAAAAAGGCTTACTCCTTCACTTTCTGCAGAGAATGAATACCTACTGTGGTGGCAGTACAGTCAGCTCTGGAAAAATCACTGCACTGGGCTGCCAGCTCAGAGTTTATTTGAAGTTTTGAGCTTTCAGCATTTAAGTTAAAGCACCAATGTGAATACCATTTAATGCAGCTGGTATACTCAAGACGAGGAATTGAATCATGAAAAGATAACAGAAATATATTTGATTTTTTACTTCCATTTGAGACCAAAAGAAAGAAAATAATGGAAGAAAAACAATGTGAAAAAATGATGTTACTGCATTAGGTGAAAAAGTTTTGCCAAATAGTTTCTACTTTGCATTATCTTCAAATATTTTTTCAAATTTTGTTAATGTAATACACTTGGGAAGAGTAAGTTAAAAACTGTAAAGCTAGTTCAGTTTTTACAAAGCTTCAAAATTCTTTTTTTTCTCTCTCTCCACAGACAACGTATTTCTAGAAGTTAAATCTTCCAAAGCAGCAAACAGGAATCTACCTACAATAGTGGTCCAGTTGTTGAACCCCAAACTTGAACTCTCTCCTAAACCAGTGTATTCTCAAATGATTTCTGGTTTTGTCTTCCACTGACTTCAACTGATCACACACACAGTGATTAAAACTGAAATGCAGAAATCATCAAGCTTACATCACACCATAGGGCAACATTACCCCTGTTACAATAGTCGCAGAATACATCTTCACAAGGAAGTTTCAAAATCTCTACATACCTCTCTAAAGTTATACAATATTCTGCCTATGTCTTTGTAATGAAATATAGAAATTATTCAGAAACCAGTGTGGCAAACGTTAGTCATTTTCTATATTGTTGTATTTTATTAGTGATCATCATGTTTGTATTACATGTATGCATAGAATATTAATGTTTGTAAAACATAAAACTAAGGATCAAGCTTTCTGA
>NW_009940631.1:38246-38785 GCF_000696875.1 Nestor notabilis
AGAAAGAATAGTTTTTAAGGTGTGTAAAAAACAGAGATTGAAGAGTGGAGTTGAAAAGATTGGAAGGTGACTTGAAACCAGAGGGAAGGGAAAACGAAGATACAAATTGATGATGAAACTGTATACTTGCTGTTGCTATCAAAACAAAACAAACTGATCACTATATTAAAATAGATAATTTTTCTTAAGTCTAAAGTGGGGCTATAGTATTTCTTTTATAAATAAGTAACACAGTAATAACCCGAACTGTCCACTCTTGAACTACTGCTGCAGATTTGAAACATTTAAAGTTCTTGCCCCATAAATTTAAAAATCCACATGTATCTATTTTTTTAAGAGATACATAATTTTTATGCTTTGATCCATCCAAAAATTTTCAAGTGCCTGTTGAAGAAATCAACATTTCAGAAGACATTTTCCTTGCTCTGATCTTGGTTTAGACTTTTGCTACCCCACTCAGCCAGAAAGTACTGAAATGAGTACTCCTGGCTCAGCAATGTCAATAAAATTCATCTATATAGAATATAAATGTGAAACCT
>NW_009940631.1:38851-39069 GCF_000696875.1 Nestor notabilis
AATATGGGACATATTAGCTATGGTGAGCAGGGACAAAAATATTCATTCCTCATAGGCAAGAAGAACATATTTTTACTACATTTTCCATGTTACATGAAACTTTCTAATTTATTTTCTGTTAGCCCAAGCAGAGATGATCTAGAGTTCTGTTTCCTGATGTACCTGTAGAGTAAATCCAACTTCAGTTCATTTTTCTTTTTTTCTTGTATTTCATTCCT
>NW_009940631.1:39086-65139 GCF_000696875.1 Nestor notabilis
TGGAAGGAGAGACTGGGCTTTCAAGTGCCAGATCACTGCCAGAAAGCAGTGGCAGATTCCTAACTTTTGAAAATAGTGTCTGTTCCAATTCACTCAAAGCATTGAAGGATTTTGTTCAGTTTTTTAACAGAATTACCTAAACAAGAGAATAGAGCTTTCTATGCAGAATAAAACACAGAGGCTTGTACATAAGAATATTAAAATTCAAAATTGTATTATTCACACATTTCAATGAAGGCTAAACTACATTTCCTTAGATTATCAGCTACTTGATTAATGGAATGATGGCATTAAATGTAAAAGGGAACTAAAAAAAAGTTAATCTCTATTAAGACATGTCAAAGATTTTCTTTTATTAAAGCAAGTTTTTAGAGTGAAAGTAACATTTCCCTCTCAAGCAAAGGCTTCATAAATATGCCTTTTAGAGCAGAACAAGAGTTCAGTAAAAAGTCCACATTTTGATTTCTTTGGTCTCATTTGCTATAGGTAACTTACTAAAGTTCGATCTTTGCTAGTTTCTCCTTAAATAGTTTCTTTGTATCATTTGGTTAGAATGAACTTTAAATGACAACACGCCCCAGTGAAACTAATGTATACAGAGGTCTTTATTTCTCTTCTGCATCTTGATTAATGTGTCTATTGGTAGTAGTATAGAATTCCAAATACACAATAGCGATATCGTTGGTACAAGCACAGAAAAAATTGTTTGGATTTTTCTTTTTACAGGCATGTGTAATAGTCCAGGTGCCAAATGAATTTTGGAGCAATATGGTGACATATTAGCTACATGTATGGAATGGTGTGCCAATAGTACATTTTCAGGTTCCTATTTCCAAAACCTTTACAATAAAATATATTTTGCTGTCAGTCACACCACACTTTTAGCCCTAACACAGGAAGTAAGTGAGTAAATAAGTTAAAAACCCCATTCTATTAGTAGAAACTTTGCAAAATTGGAATCTTTCCCATCATGGATACAACTGCATACTGTCCACCCGCATGGGAATTCTTTTCTCTGGCAGGTTAGGAAGTCTGCCTGGGTAAAGGAGAATGAGGTCTCCTGGCTAGGGAAACTGAACTCTTTTTAGATGTTGCATGGGTAAAAAATTACAGTAAAACTGATATTTAGTATAGCGAAGCTCTGTAGGCCCATACAGTATTATCACATGCTGGCATCATGTTGAATTGTGAATGGGCTCAAGTGCAGGTAGGAGAGGATTCTTATTTCCTTCCTCTTACCTTCTGACGATTTTCATCTGCTCCTCTGGGTACAGGTGTTATTGGCCCACTAATTTCCTCATTTCAGCTACTCCTTTACTGAATCAACTATATTTCCCAAAACCAAGAGGTGAATTTGCCTCTTCAATCACATCAGAGCTGTCAATGAGTGTTTAACATTTCGTAATGCAGATTTCTTTCCAGTTTTGGTTTATGATAGTCAAACATTAGTAATGTACCAGCTACTCTTCTAGTGTAAGTAAAGTATTATATATCTACTGACCTCCTTATTGTCCAAACTTCATTTTAAAAAGGAATAAAAACATTGTTCATGTTAAGAACGAATTATTCTTTTTGTCCATTCGCCCTTGAAGTTTAACAGTTGCTGCTGCTGCCTATTTTAAATTTTTAAATAACATTTAAAGACTTTTAAGACTTTAAAAGTTCTTCCCGAATAAATGGAATTCATTATATATGCACTTTCATTTAGCAGGAAAAGAACCACTGTGGCTCCCTTAAAAAAAACAGAATACCTGTCAATTTTTTACCTCACTAATTGGAGTATCTAATGTTGCTACAGATCTACAACTGCAAAAAATGACCTATATTCCAAAGACTCCAGGAGTGAGCAGAGGTAAGAGAAGTTCGATGAAACGGAAAATTTTAGTTAATGAGTCTGCTGGTTTTTAATGGGCATAATGTTGTTGTTGGTATCTTGTTTTTGCTAATCACTTCTGACTTCTGTGGCCAGTAAGAAAATAATTATCTGACTCCAGAATAAATTCCTGAATGGCTAAAACGGCTATCAAAGATTACTTTTGTGAGAAGATAATGCTCTATGAAAACAGAAAAATGAAAATATAAAACATAAAACTCCTGTTAAAATTCTGAAAGTTATTTCTTCTCTGCAAAATGTCTTCTCTGCAACTAAATTTCATTATCTTGTTGCCCTAGAGTGTGAGAAGAACACTTAGGGAGAGCTGCAGAGCTGAAAAGAGCCCCAGGCTAACATGTATTTGGTGTGGACATCTCTGGAGAAGATTTGGTACCTGCTGATCTTGTTATGGAACAAGAAACATTCCTGTTGTGATTTTTTGGTGCACTCCATTTATTTTCTTTTTCTTTAAGCTGCTCAGGATGTTCTCTTGTTGAGTATCAGGGGGTTTATGGTCACAAGAAACCAAAGTCTACTGTGGAAAACTATTGCCTAGAGGGTTGAAGAAGTGGCAGCCAATATGATATAGTCCTAAATCCTCAGGTTTCTCATTCCTACAGGCAATCAGTTTCCATACAGTGAATTTAAAACCCCTGCCTTTGCAGTATGTTTCATTACACCCTTTAAAAAATGGTATTTTGCTGTAAAAGTGCTTCAGGTTCAATTACCCTTTGCTGAAGTGTCACTGCATTTGCAGAGAGGCCTTGGGGATAAGTAAGATTTAGATAAAAAAGGAGAAGCTTTATTTATATAAATGAAAAAGACTGAAGTAGTAAAAATACTCACTAAATGTACAACACAAAGACAAACTGATTTATTGCTCCAGTTGAGACCCCTACCCCACCTCTGGACTGAAACACCTTCATATAAAGGTGAAATGTACAGTCTTTCTGGCAGTACTCATATAGTAGAAAATGACTTTATGTTACCCATTGGAAGAAGCTGTTTTTCCTTGACTACAGTGTTCTTAAAGTAAATTGCTCCTGTGGCTGCACCAGTTTCTGATACAGAACAAGAACAGAAATGTTATTTGTGGGACAAGTCTCTTATGCCCTTTTTCCAGTAACATGGTGGACCTATTTGCTTGATTTCAAACTTTAACAAAGAAGGATGATGGTCACAACTTACTTATATCTGTTTGGTAATACCACCATCAAAATATTAATCCATAGGCAAAACAGATGAAAATTTTGGGATTACAGCTTTTACTGGGAGAACACTGTCCTCTACCACTCATACTGCCGTAAAGGATTATATATTTATTGTGGAGAAAGCAAGACAACATGGAGCAACACTATCAAGAGTCTCTGAACTATGCAATGCCACTAAATTACAAGATGCAGCCACACCAAGAAAGAAATCAGATTATTAGTAGGTTTTCCTACAAGGATTTTTGATGAAGAACGATCTATCTGCATGCTAGTAATCAAAGTTTACTTGATGTGCAAAGTTGCGCTTTCATATCTTGGTTCCAGTACTCTTTCTTTCAGCATCTAGGGGGGCTCCTAAGAAATTAAGCTGATCTTCAGGAATAGTTTTAAAAGACTGAAGCCATATAGACTACCTCAGTAGTCACACAGATATTTGGGAAGCTTTTTAGATGCAGAAGTCTCAAAAGACTCTTCAGCCTTTTTGACTCCCAGGCTGAGTTTCTTTGTGTTTCAGAACACATAAAACCAATGGTTTTTCTCTGAGACACTGCCAAAATGGGAAGGAAAGAGGAAAGAGAGCCTGGACATTTTTAACTTAGTAAAGTGAAGTGTTAATGAAGTGGAAACTGAGAGAAATTTCAGGTGAAGAGCAGGTAAAAGCTGTAGCCTTGGAGAGAGAAAAGTAATTGAGAGAACTTCTACTGAGTCTGTGAATTAGCATGTCCAGGAGCTGAAGGGATGTGCAGGGCAATCATCGTGGTTTAATGCAGATTCATTTTTCTCCTTCTGACTCCTGCGCAAAGAAACCCTGTGGAGTCCAACCTCCCTGCTCCCTTGGTGACATTCAGCCCACGATCCAGTATTCTCCTCTTACCCCCTGTCCTTTTCACTTCTGACTGTCCCCAGTGACTGAAAAGAAATCCACACAGGCAGCTTAATAACTGACAGTCGAGGGCCCAGTTCTTCCAGGAATTTGGTGTTATTGCCAACTTAAAACATCTCTCAGATTTTGCCATTCTTAGCTAAGAAGAAACATTGTATGCTTTGCTTTCAGACACTAAAATTGTAAGTTATGGCAGCATGATGATTTGTAGCTGAGGAATCTGAGTGTGCTTGGATGTGAGGATTATTTTAGGTGCAGTAATGAGTGTCACAGCAAATTTTTTGGTGGCTACCTTGATAAGAAATGTGAAGTCATAGGCATAGCCTCTTTAATTACCCTGGATACTTCTTCCAATTTGCTGTATGCTCTCTGTGAATCAATATTTGAAGCTCACCTTTAGGATACATAAAGTGATTGCTGTTACCACAGGCAATCAGCACCCTTGGTTTGTGATTGATTGAAATTATATGTTAGTATTTTTGCACTACTTTTTAAAATTCAGATTGAATCTTAGTTACCCTGTTCATTGAATTATATAAATACTTCCAGTATCTATTATAGACATCATTGATATATTAGCTGAGACTATCTTTAAAGATTATTGTTTGATCAATTCCTAGTAGACTCAGTAGCTCTGATTTACTGTTTAAATACAAGATTTAAGTTAGATTTTTTTTCTTACTGGAGAGTAAGAATGAAAAAAAGACACAGTATTTTTAACCAGCGAAAATCCCTTGAATGTAGGGTCACTAGATGGTGTAAATTGTAACAGCTGTTGAAGTATATGAAGTTGTTTGTCTTACTACTTTACCTATGTAGTATTGAAAGCACAGGAAAATTTATAGTGGTCCATCTATTCTACCCCAAGCAGTGGATATCATCACATAATAAATGCCTTCTAGCACAAGAGTCGAGAAAAGCACATATTCAGAGCACTTTTTTCTACTCTTCAGTCAGCATTTTGCATTCTTGTCATGGAATTTTCCAGAATTGGGTAAAACTCTTTAACCTAGATGGCAATAATACAAGTAATTAAAAGGCAGATCATATGAACAGATGCTTTAAAATAAAAAAAAACGTATTAACAGCATGTGATTTTCATATGAATGTGTTGTTTCCTAATAATCTTACATTTATATTCATTGCTTATTCTCTGTAATAATGAAGACCTGATCACTTCTTCCTGGTAACTTATTTAACATCTGAATATTGCTCACAATTTTTGGGCACAATTTTATTAATCTCTGGTGAATTGTTTTGGGACAGGTGGCCAAGAAGAGATAAAAAGAGCTATTCTGTTTAGATATTTAAGAACTACATAACAGCAATTAAGATAATGGTATAATTTTATTTGCCATTTAGTTTTCAGTGGTATTAGAAACATAGAAACTGCTTTTAGTTCAGAATAAAATAGTTTTCATTCCTGTGAGGAAAAAAAACATCTCTTCTTTGCAAGGTCATTTTACTGCATACATTTGGAGAGAGCACACCGCATTAGAGATGGAGCTTAAGTGGAATTTGGGAATTGTAGCTCTGCTCCTTGTTTGCTCAGTGCCCTTGGGTAATTGTTTAATATTTTGTGGTATGGCTTCCTTAGTGGTAGAAAGAGACAGGAATACCTCCCTCCCTAGAGTGTTCTGACATGCAATTAACTGCCTGAGCAGTAAGAGAAAAGTGTTATAGATGTGCTGAGCAGAAGAACCAATAGAAACCAGACATTTAACTTTAAAAGGAGAACAGTGAAAATTAGAATTATTTTCTTCTAGTAAGCCTCCAAACTTCTCTCTCCATGAAAAGATGGGTGGGAGAAAGTATTAAGCAATGGTTGGAAACTTTGCCCTACGCAATCTAATGACTAAAGTTCAACTAACATTAGCAAAGTCAGGATTTCACCCCATAAATTCACACAAAAGACAGCTGCACTTTTCTTGTGCTGTAATTAGAGAAGTATTACTTTAGACAAAAAATCAGGAACAGGTTTTGTCTGTTTTTTAAGGAGAACATCTACTTTTTTTTTTTTTTTTAAATCTCTTCTGCTCTCTTTTGCTTATCTGCAAAGCCTGAAACAGACACAGGATTGTCTGCCTGTGTATCAATGTACTTGATAATTTTGTGAGAATAGCTGAAGTGGCTATCCTTCAAATCACAAATGGTACCTTTCTTATTTGAAACATGGAGTCTTGTCAGAAGACAAAAATGTTTTCAAAACACAGGCTCAAACTCACTCTGCTTACTTATATCATGCTAACCCCCACTTATTTCACTAAACCTACTGCTTATGTGATTTCTATACTATATATGGTTTCAAAACTAGAAATATTAGGAAAACCTTGTGATTTAATAGCCTATTGTCTGAACTTAGCTGTAACTGTTCTAAAAAACTACTGTCCCTTTGTTTGACAGCCTCTTCTCTTCAGGAGGGCTAACAAATTAGACTGCATGGGTACTCCGAATATGCTGTACTATTGTGAGCTGCCCTGGCTTAAGCTTATAGTGGACAATCACAGAAATTCTCCAGCTGACTTAGCACTGGAGCAGATGAGGAGTGCTCATCCACTTTGCCAGTTCTCCCTGGGGGTTAAGTAATGTGAGCAAGAGAAGCAGTAACTACTGGAGGAGATTTCTTAAAAAGCTTCAGCCACTGTTGCAGTGAACATCTGCCTCAGACAGGGAAGGAGCAGCATCAGAGTACACAGGCAGTAGTCAGGAAACTGCAACAGGAGACAGACTACTATCAGTGCTGCTGTGAGGCCAGTGTGAATGTGACTGTGGAAGGAGTTTTATCTTTCTCTTATTTTCAGAAAATTATTTTTCTATCACTTTATGGTGAACATGAAACGTGCAGTGTTATACTGTGTCTGGAATTATACACATGGTCAACACTACATGCACATTCCTATTACAGGACTTTTGTCTTACATTCTTCACTCTACTGTTCCCATGGTAAAAGGCAGTGAAATTACCATTTGAAATACTACACAGGAAAGTTTTGCATGATTTACTTATTCTGTCATAGAAAATGATTTATAATTCAGGAGTAATAGAGAAAGCTACAACAAGCTGCTATAAATTAAAAGCACTCTCTTTTCTCATACTACATGTGGATATTTTTCAGTGTTGTAGCAGAATAACTGAAGTACAAAAGTTTCAGGATATACAGCCAGTTAAAAGAATGTGACAGGTTTAAAAATGGAACTTCCTAAAGAATTATAGCCTAATTAAAACACTGATTTGACAAAACGGCAATAACTTCAGTATCATCCCCACAGTAGCTGTCATAGCCAATTCAAAATGTTCTCCTTTTCCTGCAGAATTTCAAAATCATGCTCTTATGAAAATCATAAATCTCTTCTGAGGGAATTAATACTATTTGGGAGACAGCTAAGGTGATTCCTCCAGTAAAAGAATTGATTAAATTTTGCAGAAAATCAAGGAAATGCTTTTGACAATTCCTTCTGTCCCTCAGAGTAGGAACTGGATCTCTGATACCCTAGTAAGTAGAGGAATGACTGAAATAGAAGATTAAAAGTGGGCAATTTATTTGGTGTACCTTCTATCCATATGCAGTAGTCATCTTCAATGACTCCTGTTTCTGGTGAAAGAAAAACAGCACTGTGCAGGAGGACTCAGGAGCACTTCTGAGTTCCAGGGCTGGATGCATGCCTGTCTCATACGCAAGGAAAGACCAGATGCTTCTATCGCCCCAGAATAAAGGTCGTCATGCGGGGCGAAACAAGGACAGCCTCTTTTGGGGCAGAAGCATGGCACAAGTAGCAAGGTCGTTAGTCTGGACAGCCGGAGAGGCACCAGGACTCAGGTACTATACCAGTATTGGCACACACTGCATACAAATAGGAATGATTTGCAGAGTGAAACAGCTGAACCTGAGGAGCTGATGTTCACACAATATGGCTTTCAGAGACTTTTTCCATTTCAGACTGGCCCTAGTTTGAGCCTCTGAAATGAATTCTCACAAACAGTGGGAAGGCATCTTCTGGTTTACTTTTAAACTAGAAGTCCTGTACTTTGAGTCCACTCAGTGCTGTGAAAAAAACAGCAATAAATGGAGACAACCGGGAAATCTGATTCAAAAAAGCATTCCTGAGCCTATGCTAGTGTAGAAGCATCTGCTAACCTGCCTGTCAGGTGCTCTGTAGAGGCACAGCAGAAAAACACCACCACACTGGCACAATCTGTGTCCTGTTGCCTCGGAGACACCTAGTCAATGCTAAGATGCTCCAGGACTTAGAAACCAAAGAAAGTTTTCTTTGGTATGTTGCCAGTGATATCTTCTACCAGATACAAAATATATGTGCTCAGATGATATAAATGCACAATCAATGCACATTAGTAAGGCTTTATAATTAGTGTTAGCAATGATCTTGCCTGTAGCCACAAGCTGTGTGAAGTCAAACACTGTAATGAGAAGAAAATCAACTTGTCTCTTATATCTGCATACCTACCACTATCTTATTTGAGAATCTGACTTCCTACATTTTAAGACTAGGCTAGAAAAAAAAAAAAAGGGTAAAGAATCCATTAGCACCCTGAGCATAATGAATATTAGGACCAATGACCTACAATACCAAAGTTAATATTAAAAATGAGGAAAGAACTTGAACTTGACAGCTGAACAAAGCTCTTCTCTTTGCCCACAGAGCAATTACTAAGAATTGCTACTTTTTCAAAATACACAAATACTACTCCATATACATTCCATCATGGCTTCATCTGGCTTTGTCACGGTCATAGATTACTCAATATAGGGTTTATTTCACACTAGGATGGTAGTTATTTGAGTTTCTCCATGAAATGAACATGCTTATGTCTTGTAATAAAGCATGAAAATTTATGTCTCCTAAGGTAACATCTCTTCAATCAACCTATTTATCAGAATTCCTGATGTTTGAATCCTCCATATGTTCTTTCCTTCTTAAATTTCATCACTATATATTTATTTTTACTTTTATTTGTTTAGCAGAAACTATCATTGTTATTAAAACCCCCAAAAATTACTATATAATACACTCCTCAGGACAAGTACAAAATTAAAAAATAAACAAGACAATAAAAAAGTAGTGGAACATTACTGTACGTTTTTAGATGTTGGCCCTATAAAGAATTTGTTCACAAAGCGCTGTCTGTGTAGAGCACTACTGAGTAAACTGTTATCACAACTGCAAAGCTTTCATATTGAGTGATTGGCAGGGAATTATTTGTGAAGTAGTCAGTAAATCATGGCAACACGTTACAACTTAAATGATATCTTGCATTAAAAGGAATTATACCAAAAAGTTACATTCTCCAATTTTAATTGAAGATGAAGTTATTTTAAAACTAAGTATCAATTGTTTACAAGCAAGCAAGCCCTTAATACTGAACTGGAGTAGAATATGCACTACAAAATGTGGTAATTAGAGAAAACGTACACATAAGAAAATTTTTGGTGAAGACAGGACACTCCCAGTCTCGATGGCAGCACATGCAGTAATAAGCCTTGCAAGCTTTTCCTGTGTAGCAGCAGGAGTGTGAGTGGAGTTCACTTATGTGATAAACCTTCCTAACTCTTGCCTAAGGCCTTTGGCAGATAGTGTTATTCTAATTTAATTGTGGTGCTTTAGAAAGTTATAGATCTTAAGCCTCCCCTTTCACCCTCTACCTAATGTTTCTGCTTTTTTGGTAGTAGCAACAGAAGTCCAAGCATACTGGTCTCTCAGATACTGCCATTCATGACCTAGCATAAAAACATAAATCACTATCATTTCCAGGTAATACACAAGGGTATACACATCAGGCTGTGAACTATAGCATCTGAGAACAGGCACACTCTTACTTTCCTTCCTCTTTTCTATGGCATCTTCAACCTTTTGAAGTGGAGGCAGGAGCCTCTTCTTCAACCTTCTGCAGCAGAAAATGGCAGAGCTTGTCTGCTAGAGTCCCCAGCCTTTGGAATAACTAAGACAGAAATAGTATCTGATAACTAAAACCTTGAGTACTCTGATCAGTGCAAGGGAGAAGAAGGATTCAGATAAAACAGCAGCGAGGCAGGTCAGATATAATTAATATAGCTTACAACGTATTGGATGCGCCTTGCTAGCAAGTCATACCATCTCTGTTATCTTTCTTAAGTAGCCTAACACAGCACAACAAGCACAACACTTCTGTCAAGAATGCTGGTTCCTCTAAAAAACAGGGGAAAGGACAAAGAAATGAGAACACGACTGTTTACAAAGGGTATTTCCTTTACAGGGGTCCTGTCCAGTGAAGGTGCTTTTTGGACTTGGGCACGACATTACAAATGGGCAAGGAATATTCTCAGTTACCAAATTTTTAGTTGTCCATTTTATCCAAAAGGATTTCTGTCATTCAAAAGGTTAAATAAATGCTTTCAATAACCCCCCTCAGATGACAACTGTGCCAGAAGGGAAACCACAATATTATTAAAGTGTAATGAGAGCAATGGGTATAAAGTTCTTGTTCATAAGCTAATCCAATTTCATGCCTCCTGTTTTAAAACATAAGCATCATCATCAAGTTAAAATGACGCTGTCACCTTAGTTTAGACTGCTAGATTTAAATTTGTATCTGCAAATACCAAGACCTTCCGTGACCTAAGTATCATAAATGTTTACTGAGTGTGATTAGAGGTGAGGATGCTTTACGTTTTTGAAAATTGTACAGTATTTCAAATGATTAGCATTGTAGTTTTAAAGTGCCTACTCAAGATATTTCTTTACCACTCACATGAAGAAGCCTATAAGGGCTACATCCACAAGATATTTTCAGGCATATACCCCCAATTTATCTTCCTCAACCCAGAACGATGATCTTCAAAATATACAGCAGTATATGTATAATCCTGATCCGATAAAAATTTGTAGGAATCTCATAATTCCTTAGTAGAGTATTTCCAGGTGTTCAGAGGCTGCTACAGGGAATGCTTTAAGGTGTCTCTATTTTGATCCTTCTGAGAGACTGAGTGGCAAGCACATCAAATCACAATAGAGTTGTGCTGCATAAAGGGTTTCTGTGCTCTGAATTTTCATTCACAGAACATTCCAAAGTCATGGGAAATAGTGGGATTCTACATATATCCCTCTCAGCTGACTTTGCTATTGTCTTGGGATGTTCCTTGGTTGGAGGGGATCAAATTCTGAGGAACCTTTGTATCAGAAATTGAACAAGGAGTCAAAGCAGTTAAGTTGTGGATTTTAGAGTGGTGAACAGCATGTAAGAATTCATCTTGCCCAGTCTCAGGTAAGTGACTTGGGCCCTTTCTTGTTTAGCACTTCCATCTAATCAAAAGAAAGATGAATTTCCTGAGAACGACATGCTGATGCTGTTCAGATGGGCTCTTCTCTGAAACACCCCTGTGATGTTTGCAACCCTACTGTGAACAATCCATAGATGTGCGAATCTTGAGAACTTCTGAGGAAACAGTGCCCCTAGACAGACTTCTCCACAAGCTCTTGTAAAAAGAACATAGAAGAACCCATGAGACAAAAAGCCACCTGATACGGGAGCCCAGATAGAAAGAAAATTCATAGCAGGCAGCTCATACAGGGGTACTATGGTGCCGTGAAATACTTAACAGAAAGCTCTGTTTTGTACTTTAAAAAAATCATAAGCATGAACTAGCATTGTTATTTGTTCAAATCTATTTCATGAAAAAGAATCAAATAAAACCTTCTCAGGATTGAGACCTGTCCTCTCTAACAATAAGTTGGAAGCAAGAGGGTGCATGGGAGAAAATGAAGAAATGCCAAGCTATTCAATTTTTGATAATTCAGATACTGTTATTGGAAGGGATAAGGGGGAAAAGTCATTATGCAAAACACCTAAAAGACAACAACAAGACACCAGTTGTGCATTCATCTGCCATTTGCGTGTGGTGTTATTCACCTATATATTCTGAATTACAGAGTTTGCTGGAAAGAGTTCTAAAGCCGTGTTGTGGAAGGTAAAACAAGATGTGAAACTGAACTGGGGTGAAATAAAGATGGTGTTGATTACTGCAGGTGAAAAATGAAGGGACAGCAGATTTTATACAGTGGGATGGATTCAGAAGACTCATAATGAATTGTAAAACATCCTGAAATTCTCCTGGGAACAGAGAATTCGGGTAAAAGCTACATGAGGATGAGAAGGGTTGGCACCAGGCTTCTTATTAGCTAAGTGGGAGGCACTGAAAAAGTCAGATACAGAGAGAATATCAGTATATGTACCAAGAATTCAGAAAGTGAGGAAGTAAAGCATATATTCTGCAGCTCTGTATATTCAGATTACTTCTCAGATAAATGGTGGTGACTTTGGGATGAAGAAAGTTCATGTACAGATTTCCAGAGCACAGAACTAGCAAAATTACTAATCTGCTGAATAAGTGAACCAACAGAAGGACAAACACTCACATGTAAATGTATTCGATATCAGAAAGTAGCAAAATTGCAACTTGGAATATTATTCATTTTAAAGTTTATTCCAGGTTATTGCTAAAACTATTCTAGACCTTCGTATTCAAATGGCATCTCAGAAAACAGTTTAGGCGTAAAAGCAAGCCCACACTTATCAACCATATATTTTAAGACAAGTCTAGTAAAGCAAACCCAGGCATTTTGAGTTTGTTTCAGCTGCTGAATGGGGGGAGGGAAAAAAAAAAGCTTCATGCAAAGCATAAATTTTGTCATCATTCCACTCTCTGAACAGTTTGTAAGCCTTAGCTAATTAGTCCATTCAAAACCCCTGCTGGGAAAACAAGTAATTTTCTAGTTTACAAACGAGGGATTGGAGTGTCTTGCCCAAACACACAAGATTCAGTGTGGGGGAGTCTAGTTGAAAGTTAAACAGTGGGTAATTCTTACTGAGCTCAGACTATGCTTTTCTGTACCACCCAAAACCTTAGTGATGCATTTGAGAGAAGTGCTAGACACAGGATCCGTAGCGGGGAGGAAAGGTCTTTCACTGCAGTTGTAAAAAAAGTACATACAAAAAGGAAACAAAACAAACGGTAACTGAACCATACACATTCATAAAGGTAAGCTGTCATTGTTATTACTTCTTTAACACTGAAAATGTACTTGACTGAACATTGTATTATCCAACTGTGTTGTGACTACTGATTTTACAAAGCATTATTTCTAATTATATGACACAATCATTTTGGCAATGTCTTAGTAGTGTCCTGTGATTTCTGTACAAAGGAAACTGCAACTTTGCATTACAGTGACATTTGCTTCACAACTGCATGAATTATATCTTTCAAGCAGCAATCCTTACATAACACTTTACTACAACTTTTACTTCAGCAGATCTGATTTTCACAATGCTTTGGAAGTCACCATGTAAACTTGCGATACTTTATTACTAGTAGTAAATCAAGCATAACATCTCTGCTGAATATACTAGGGTCAGTCTTTAATCTGATGATACTCAGCTTTGCCCTCTTATTTCAGTGAAAATGTCAAACTAAGATTCACTGTGCCATGATCTGATGGTACAATGCACTGAAAAAATATTGATAGGAAAAGATGTACTAGATTCTATTGTCACTAATATCAAACAACAGACCTAGAAAATGGACTGTACACATCAGAGCAACATTTTCTTTTCCTCTCTTGCCCTCGGTTCCCGTGAAATGGAACTCTTCCAGCTCAGACACAGACTCAGTGAGGAGATGCAAAGAGTACAGCACTCCCTCTACTCATAGTGCTGCGTGTGGCACAAGGTATTCCTTTATCTTGGTGCAGCGGGGGTTCCCATGGTAGTGCAGCACCTTCTCCTTCCACTTTGATTAAGTTTGTATTTCAAACTTGCTGGTTGAAGTGATGCATATGACAGTAGCAGATGTATATTATTGTTGGCACATTAAGCAGACTGAAAATTAACACTGTGAAGTATATTCAGGCAGTAATCAGAAACTTCAGTGTTGCTGTTAAACTGACCTGTGACTGTGAATAATCTGCTTTGCAATTTTGAATGAAATTGATTGAACTGTGAAAATGAAGACCTTAAGTCAAGTCCACAGTAGGAGAGGATCAGGTTCGAGATCATCTTAGGAACCTGAATGTGCACAAGTCCATGGGAGCTGATGAAAACCACCTGCAGGTCCTGAAGGAGCTGGCGAATGAAGTTGCTGAGCCACTGTCCATCATATTTTAAAAATCATGGCAGTCAGGTGAAGTTCCCAATGACTGGAAAAAGGGTAATATAACCCCCATTTTCAAGAAGGGGAAAATGGAAGACCCAGGGAACTACAGACCAGTCAGTCTCACCTCGGTGCCTGGCAGGATCATGGGGCAGATTAACGCACATGAAAACCAACAAGGTGGCTGGTGACAGCCAACATGGCTCTTGATTGGCTCTTTGTCAGGTACTATACCAATAGGACAGCATAGGATATAGGGGGAATGGGTTTAAACTTAAACAGGGGAAGTTTAGGTTAGATATAAGGAAGAAGTTCTTTCCTGTGAGGGTGGTGAGGCACTGGAACAGGTTTGCCCAGAGAAGGGGTAAATGCTCCATCCCTGGCAGTGTTCAAGGCCAGCTTAGACAGAGCCTTGGGTGACATAGTATAGGGCGAGGCATCCTTGCCCATGGTAGGGGAGTGGAACTAGGTGATCTTAAGGTCCTTTCCAACCCAAACCATTCTATTATTCTATGATCTGTCCAGTTTTCTGGTCCTACTTCAGTAAGTCAAAACTCACTCACCCTAAAGTTACACAAATCCATCTTGCTTTGTCTTTGTAAAAGCAGAGGAAGACAGACAAGTATGTGGAAGTAATTTCTGAGTTGTCAGTGACAGATTTGTTTTTGATTTCACACTTTTGCTGAAGATAGAATAGACCTTACCGTAACTGTCGTAAGCCTCTTCGCTCGTTCCGTGACCATAGTCATAATATTCAGGCACACTGTAAGAGATTCAGATAGCCATGTCACTATTATTATAGGTAACCAACTCAAAACATAGACAGAGCACAGAAATGAAAAGTATTTTAACACTTTTACATGATAGTACAGACCAGCTAGTTTCAGGTTAGTGAGAATTTAAAAAACATGAAGGAAAATGTATCAGTAACAATAACAGCTATTACAGAGCACATCACGTTTCTTATCTACTGAGCATAAAATAAATTTGGCCCTAAATATGTAAACCTAGGAGATGTCATAAACACTGACAAATTCTATTTGAAAAAATAATGTCTGAAAAAAGATCATTCACTTTAATATTCACTATTGTTAAACTGCCACAAGAGGTGTTAATCTCATTTACCTGTAATTCCAAACATTTATGCAGGATCAAACTCAGCATAGTTTGTTTTCCCCAAAGCTGACTGTATTGTATTGTGTGGAACCTTATCTTTACCGAAAACACCAACAGGTTTTCAGCTTTGCTTCTGAAGAAGCAAAGTATTTCCACTGCTTGTAGAGACAAACCTGATGCTCCACAGCCTTCTTTCTTATGTAGTCACTGGACACCCATTGAATGTTTTATACAGTAATCAACAAAATGCATAATCAATAAAATGGGTATTGAAAGTAGTGAGGGTCAAGGAGTGGAAAATCAGACTTAATTGTCTCAAACCCACTTTTTCACTGCTTTTTGTTCATTAACAAAAATATGTATGGTCACATTAACATGTTATCATAAGATTTCAGATCAGAGTTACATTCTGATAATCAGCAATCCCAGCTATTACCCGGAGTGGACATCCAGAAAATTTGACCTCTAAGAACTAATGAAACAGAAATGCAATTATTCACATTTTTACTTGACTGTTATTATTATTTACAGTTTGCACTGTGGTTTTGGTACCAAATTCAAGATCTGACTACTACTGTTACCGGGTACCAGGCAGACATAACGATAATCAGTCTCTGCCCAGGAAAACTTAAAACCTTCATGAACCTCTATTTCTTCTGTCTGCAGTGAACCAAACAGAAAACCTAACACTTTCCCTGTTGTCAATTTTTTGTTATCACTTTTGCTTCTTTTTGCTTGGACACTGTGTGAGGTAAGACTCTTGCAAAATGAAGGCAATCAGCTCAATATTGCATTACTTATAGCAGTATTGCTCAGGCATTTTTCCATATTGGATTATCATTTAAAAAATATTAGTTTACACTTAAAAGAGAAGCTTAGTTGACAGTGGAGTGCAAGTAAAAATATTTCACAAATGCAATAAACAACCAATCTGTAACAATTATTTTCTTAAACTAATTTTGATTTCTTTGTTCACAAACTGCCTGTAATCAGATTTTTAATTTCTTGAACTTAAAAGCTATCCATAACTATTCTTGGAATAATTTCTGAGAATAATTCATATGCTTATCTCACTTGAAAGCACTGATTGCGTGTATCTGGCAACTGACAGTCAAGCTGTTTTGATTTGGGACACGTTATCTATCCCCTGACTGGCTAGGCACAGCTCTCATAGTCAGTTTTCAGCTACAAGTATTTGTGGGTTTCTTTTTTGAACTGAAAATGGAACTATAATCACTGTGCATTAATTTAGTAATTTAGCCAGAAGTAATTTATGTGAGTGGATAGTACACTGATGTCAGTATCTCAGGCACATGAAATTCATTTGCTGAAGCAGTTGCAGAAAGTGGACGTACGAGTGACATGAATGAAAATGAAGTTAATTCTAAAGACTTTTCCCAATGCCAACTGAGCTCTATAGGAAATAATCACTGCAGAGCATTGCCTTCCAGTATAATTGGAGCCATCCAGTTGCTTGAAAATTAATTACATGTATGTATGTATATGTATATGTATATGCGTATGTATAATCCCATGTATATGCATATGCATGTGTATGTGCATGTGTATGTGTATGTATATGTGTATGTATATGTATGTGTAGTTGTATAAGTATATATGTACATATTAAACACATACATCCTCCTATGGAAGTAGTGCAAGAAACAAACAGGAAGAATGCATCTTTTGTTTGTTGATAATACTAAGTTTCTGTACAATTCTGCAATGGTTCTAGTAGCCAGTTAAATAAAAATCACAGGATTATGTAAGAACTAGAGTACTAGCAGCATCAGGGACAAAACACATATCAAGTCATATCTACAGAGCTCATGGTTTATGACTAGGAAATTACTTGAAATGTTCAGAACAGACAGACAAGATACCACCCAGATCTGGCAGACAGCCCTATGAAAAATCTTGTGTAATACAATTTAGGCAGCAGCATTTTGGCATACTATCTGGTTTTCTGGGTAGAGGAGGGTGTTGGACTAGTGAGTGGAGTTACAGGACAAGGAACCCCAGAACTCCCATCTGTCAGCAGATAAGATGCTAATATTTTTTCCTGATATATTTTACAAAACAAGGTGGCTGCATCCAAAGGTCAGCTTTAAAAGGAGTGCATTTGGGACCCAATCCAAAGACCAGCAAGTTATCAACAGCTGTCCCGCTTTCCGTTGTCACAGAGCAGGGCCTTGAGCTATTACCAGTAATATAACATCCAGCAAAATGCAAGACTTGCAAGAGCAGGTGAAAATTCATTGCTACATATTGTTGCTGCACATTTTTATTAGAGAAAACCACACAATTATACAAACAATAAGTATGTAAGACAAAAATCCTGCACAGTGAACATTCCAAACTGAAATACATTATCAACAGAATATGAGGTTCCAAATAAATAAACTATTAAAATAAGAAACAAGCTGTACTGCAAGTGAAGAAAGGAAGTGAAGTGTTATACACTGCATATGTGATGTCTGTGAGCACAATACTTAATATATTTCTGAAAACATGTAAATCAGCACATAATACATGATCGTGATCCAAGATCTCCAACTTTATTTCCCTGAACAATGCACATTTTTCATAGATTTCAGCCAAAATGCTATTTACAGTCTCTTGCCAACTCATATTAGAAACTGTTCTGAACAATATCTAAGTGAAGAAAATGTATTTCTTAGTATGAAATACCTGATTTAAACTTATATTTTGTGAGACAGACTGCTTATCCATTACTGTGTTTTTTTAAACCTGAGTATTCACTGTAATTTATCACATTCATTTATTTGTAAATATTTTACTGCATTTTTAGCAAAGTGAACAATGAATGATGTTTAATAAAAACAGGTTATAGAATATGGCTTCATGTACATACGGTCTTTTTTAAAATTACTGAATTACAGAGAGATGTAGCTTGTTCACATTATGCCCAACTGTGGAAGGAAACAATCAGCAAATGCATTCAGCATAAATAAAACTTGTTTATGTAATTTTAAAGTTCTCAGGCTGTTCCTGGAAAATACAGTGATCATGAGCCCTAGAAACCTCAGGCTCTCTTGATAGTGTTAATTGGAAACAAGACACCATTATCTGTCATTAACATTCATTACTTTCCAGCAACAAGAAGTGTAATTTACTGAAGTACATGCACCCACCTGAAAGCAGGATGCAATACATTTTATAAAGCAGGTAAGATTAACTCATTACCAACTTCTCAGCTTTTACTCCTAAGTTTTCAAAGCACTGCACTATGACACCAGACTTCTGAAACATAGAGGTCTTGATGTGCCATAACCTAGATTTTAGTAACCTTCTAAATGTACCTCTCATGGAAGAATTGATGTCCATGTGACTGTGAATCTTACAAGTAGTTTAATTATTTTTATATCTCAAATGGCTTGCAGTCTGAGAAGCCCTGATGTAATTTTCCTCTATGTATATGATTTTTTTTGCAAGAAAATGAGGATTTTGTCCTCATTCTTATTCTGTGGGCATGAAAATAAATAATAAAATGTACTGTTAATCTTCATAATCATAACCTAATTATGTTTGTTTTTAATTTAAGTTTTGGTTTTGGTTAGTGCTTTTGAACTTTTTACTTTTAATGATTTGGGATCAAAGTCTCCATAAACTTGTGATGTCTTCTTTTCATGCAGATAAAGCCAGTTCCAAAAAAAAGAACACAAAAGATGTTCCTTACTTGAGAGATAAGGGCACCCTGAGGTGTCTTCTAACCTGAATTATCTCGTGTTCCTATTATACGAGAGACTCAAATACAGAGACTCTGTATATAAACAGCAACCTTAAAAGCTGACAGGGGCTTTTAACCTCTCATTAAATGGGGCTTTTTCAAATTGACATTAGCTAAGCAAAAAGTAATTCCAGTTTGTCTGCGTCAACACCATGGGAAACCACACAGTTTGTTATCCAAAACGCTTTAGAGAATGGTGCTTTAAGGCAGTTTAAGCAGAGAGCTGCAAACAAAAGACTTAAGACTGAAGCCACAAAACTGTGACTCTTGGGTCAACAAGTCACCTCCAGGAAGGGTGATGCTCACCACTCAGAGATCAATGGCTTTAGGCACAGGAAATCACGACATTAATGAACAGACTGCATTAGCCTTTGATCAATCTCTTTCTGCACTTGGAGGAAGCTGCTGGCTAGAGACCCTGGGTTAGAAACATTTCCATCTGGCTCCCTGGCTGTTCTTACAGCTTCTGTGATATAAGGCAGCAGAACATTACAAAAACTGAAGAATTTGAGTACTAGTTCCATCATGGTTTTTTGGGGGGTTTTGCTCTTCCTTTCTCTCTGTCTTTGCTTTTACTTGCTGAGAGAAGGATCTAACTTTTTCTTCTCTAACTGTGGAGAACAAAATGTGGTTACAGACATACAGTGGGCCCACTAAAGCCAAAGCTGAAAGGTACAAGAAAGGGTTCATCTGCTTTAAATACCGCTAACGTGAATCCATATAGGTGAAGTGTGTTCTGCAGTCTACGAAAAGATCCTAAGAAAACAAAGATCCTAAGAAACTGAAAGCCTTTCATTTAGACCCGTTGAGCTAGATTTAACAGATTATTTTTTTTTCCCCTGTAAGGACATTATTTTATCTTATTTTTCTTTCTTAATGGTTGTACTTTTTAACTGTGAGAGTATGTTCCAGAACATTATAGTAATCCTTTATTAAGAAATGTTTGGGAAAGAAATTTAGAAAAGAGGCCTCTGGTCAACCTTGGAGTTGTTACTCAGCTATTACAAGAAGCCAGTCAGCCTTCTTTTGTCAAATACTCAATTGGTCCAAACTAGAGATTCAGCTCTTGTCAGCGAAGTTCAGAGTCATAATCAAACAGCTGAAAAACTTCCAATCTAGCCTTTGAGGAAGTAAAAATAACTTTCCACTCTGTATTCATAGAATAGCTAGGGTTGGAAAGGACCTTAAGATCATCTAGTTCCAATCCCCCTGCCGTGGGCAGAGACACTTCATGCTAAACCATGTCACCCAAGACTCCATCCAACCTGACCTTGAACACTGCCAGGGACAGAGCATTTACCACTTCTTTGGGCAGCCCATGCCAGTGCCTCACCACCCTCACTGTAAAGAACTTCTTCCTTATATCTAACCTGAACTTTCCCTGTTTAAGTTTGAACCCATTGCTCCTTGTCCTACCACTACAGTCCCTGATGAAGAGTCCCTCCCCAGCATCTTTGTAGGTCCCCTTCAGATACTGGAAGGTTGCTATGAGGTCTCCAAGCAGCCTTCTCTTCTCCAGGCTGAACAGCCCTAACTTTCCCAGTCTGTCTTTGTATGGGAGGTGCTCCAGCCCCCTCATCATCCTCGTGGCCCTCCTCTGGAGTTGCCACATGAGAGTGGAACTCAACAACACTCAACAACATGAGAGTGAACCAATATTATATTTTAGGATTGGTGCTCTTTAAAGAGGGATTTACAGCCTTTGTCTGCTTGCAGTCAGCATCCATACCTTAGACAAATACAGATACATGATACTTTAGCACTCCTTATAGGTATATTCCAGTCTGGGTTAGCTTCAGGTAACTGTTTCTTGAGTTGAACTAACACTCAGGATAATTCACAAGGATCCCTAGAGGTGGGATTTAGTATTAGTAGACAAATCTCATTCTTTTACACTTCCTTAAATGCGCCTTTTAAGGTCTTGGTCTCCTATCTCCCCTTACTTTTCTCTTTCTGTATATCATTTCTGTTGAGAAATCCTTGGAGTTTACAACTTTCAACATCAACAGCTGATACAATCAAATACTATGCTAACATGATCCTGTCTAACACTGCTGCAGTTGTTTTATGTACGACTGCATTTGTTATGCTTCTCCCTCCTAGACGAGGGAAGGAGCCAGCAGGATTTAACACATAGTCGGGCATGAAAGAAAAGCTGTTTACACAAAGCATTACACTTCCTGGAAGACAGGTGAGCAAGATTTGCATTCATGTGAATTGTAATATGTGCAATTTTTATAAAATAATACTTCATAATATTTCATAGTGGAAATGTGGAATAAAGAAATAATCCTCCAAGGAATCTGAAACTTACTGGAACATCTCTACTTAACAGAGCATTATATCCATAGGAAAGATTAGAAGTCTTTTGAATAAATGAACTTCTTGTAGGACTCAGACTTAAATTGTAAATATAGTTCCTTACCGATCAAATCTTTAGAACTAATGGAATAATATGGTTAACAGTTTAGTGAATAACGTCCCCCTTCTTCTGACAGCTCAAGTTTGATTATATCCAGTATTTTTAACAGAAAATAATGTCTCCATTACAATTCTCCCTGGATTTATTCAGTAGCTTACGACATGCCCGAACTAGATCTCATGCTTGTTTGATGAATCATGTTTGATTTCATGCTACTATGAATCTGAATTAAAAAAATAAAAAAATAAAAATAAAAATGAAGCCTATAGAGTTACACAAGCAAAGGAGTGGCGAGACATCACAGCTGCAAGACGACTTTGGGTTCTGAACTTTTTGCAACATCTTAAATAGAAACCAATTTGCAACAACCACAGACACACCGGGATTTCTGTTCAAATATTCTCCATGCCACTGCACTTTTCTCACAGAATTATGACTCAGTATTTCAGAATATAATATGAAATGTCTGCAGACACAATATTTGCAAAGAGAATGATGCAGAATTTTAGGAATACTATCCAGTTTTAGAGGAAAACTTTTCTCTACTTCAAAGTATATGAAATTTGATTCTATTTTGCTCATTGAATCAAATAAATGAGAAGTGGCATTTGAAAACAGTTTCTGATGATTAATGTGGTAAGTGGATTGCTGTGAAGATACATAAAATGTCATATTCTAGGCTTCCTGGCTTGATTGATTTCAACAGGTTGGAAATAAAATACAGGGAAATCTTTATTTATGAACAGGTGGATATAAGCACAAAGCCGAAATGAAATATGACAAAGTATAAATACAATGCATACTGGTTAAAAAGTGAGAGAATGCATCGTAAGGAAAATAAAAATGAGTATCCCATTTTACTAGGAACCAGTGCAACCAGTACACCTATTTCAGCTTGGATTATATTTATGTGTCTATATATTTTATTATATAGTAATATTTTGATAGTGAGAGAAATGAGAAAATCTCTGATTGTATCACCAAAAGATTTAACCTTGTGAAAATCTACTAAATAAATCCACAGTCCTGTCTAGCCGTAATTTTAAGCTAAGGATTAAACAGTTTCATTGAACTATGGACAGTTCTCTCCACAACTAGTCTGAAGGAACTACAAAGCAAGTAGTCAAAACCAGTGGGACTGATTGATTAAATAAAGGTATCTGATTATTGCTTTAATAATTCATTCCACTTAATCCACACTTAAGGAAGATCACTGACCTCTCTCAGTGTTTTCCTTCTGAATGCACCAGAACATGTGAATCTGAGAAATGCTGTGTACTAAAGCTCCTCAGCAAGACATTAAGCAAGAGAATATGTCTTTGTCTTAAGACTGTTCAGAAATATTGAATATCTAGTTCCTTGGTATTCAATTCAACAGATCTTATTTTTACTGAGCATTTCTGCCATCTTTTCGTTGGAAACCCCTCCACGGCATTATAGCTGGGGATTCAATTGGAGCGAGGGTAGACATCTAGACACCTCAGGGAACACTGAACTACACTACAAGTGGTAGCTACAAACACACTAAAGAGAGTAGCAGACTTACCAGAAGTCTGCCAGGCTTCTTCCCTCTTCCCAAATGTCTATCAGCAGGTAAAGAAACTAACAGCTGTCATTTGAAGACTTGAATTGAGAAATAGGGATAAGAACTTATCTACTGTACAACAGTCATTTGCTACTGGCAGTGGTTTTCTCAATTAACTGTTCTAATTATATTTTGAGAAGTCTTCAAATGAAGTTACTCTTCAAAAATTTATCAAACAAGGCTCTGCACAAAATGGAATATAAGAGTAATTTCTGTCATAGAGGTAGAAGCTTTTCAGGAACTTTGACTCTAAGATTTTTGAACAACGTATAAACTTTTCAGCTGTGCAACTGCAGTGCAGTAAACTGCTGGTCAGCTACTTGGATTTCTAGACTTTACAGTGATGCTAATGAATTAATGCTGTTACATTACTTACAAGGACAAAGGATGGCTCTAAACTGGGTGCCTCCTAAACAACTATCACACCAGTAAAAGCTAAGAGCAATCTGAATGCTGCTGCTTTCTCTCCCTTAGATCCACAGTATCAGGTTTTTAACAGGTCATTCTTGCAGAATCTTGGAAGACTTATTTACTCTTCTCATGACTAAAGATGTCAGTGAGAAGACCTACAAAACAGGTTTTGTATTCTAATTTGCGCTATTGTTGTATGTACCCTGGAACTGTTGTAAGAAGTCTACATCAACACCTGAAACTCTTCAGTCTCTTGATAATTTTGTATCTATGTTTGGTTTCTTTTTCCTTAATGAAATTTCCCCCTTTTCAGCACAAGTAAGGAGACACTCCAAACCAGAAAGTTCATCCAGTGCTGCATGTACTGTATTATAGTCTTCAGCTTGTGTTCATTTGTGTATGGAGATGAAAACGCTACCTGTGAAAAATAAAGATCTGGTATTTTTATTATGAGATCATCCTGAAGGAATGGACTAGAATTATTTACTATAATATAACACGGCATAAAAATGTATGAAAGTCAGTATCCTATTCCAATAAGAATACATTTACTTTTTTAGTGCTTGAAATATCAGATTTATTTTAATTGTTCATAAAAGGATTTCTATCAGTCATAAAGATCCCATGAATCAAAATGGAGCTTGACAATGGGGTTACTGTCTTTTTATTTGTAACAAAACAGTTTCCTTAGTCCAATTAGATTATCCTGCGTTGTTATCTTGAAGTAAACCTAGTCATGCATGAACAAAAAGGGGAAAAGGTAACAGAAAATAGAGCTAGAAGGGACTTAAGATGTCACCTAGATCATTACATCTATGTATAAGCACACAAATTTATTTTATATGATTCTTTATGAAATTTGTCTAATGTGGTTTTAAAAGCTATAGTGACGGCGACTACCAAGCACCCTAGCCCTGGGTTACCATACTTCACTCCCTTATAATATTAATACTGATTTCTGTTACTGAAACACACGGCTATGACTTTTTGCTGAATCCAAAGGAGCTTAGAGAGAATAGGCCCCTGGGTAGGGTCCATCAAAGAACTGGCAAGAACTATGTACTGCTGTCTTCGTAAGTGTATTAGTCTGAAAGCGTTTTTCTTACAGCACTGTGAAGAACTCATCTTTGGAAACAGATGTACATGCAAAGTCTTGGTATCTGGAGGTCACGCAAGGGTAACCAAGATGAACTGTAGCTCAAACAAATATAGGCTGCTGATGTAAATAATGCCTGGAGATTCAACTGGATAAAACATTCTTTGCTTTATTCCTAAATCATTTTGCAGCATGTCTCTGCACCAAAATAATTATACCATAAGCTAGTGTACTGGGTTTGTGTGACAAGGTTTTGGTAGCAGATGGGGTACAGAGGTGGCTTCTGTGGGAAGCTGCAAAAAGCTCCCCCCATGTCCAACAGAGCCAATGCCAGTCTGCTCCGAGATGGACCTGCTCTGGCCAAGGTTGAGCCCATCAGTGACTGTGGTATTGTGCCTGGGATAACATGTTTAAGAAGGGGGAAAACATCCCTAGACAACAGCAATTGCAGCCATTAGAGGAATGAGAATACATGAGAGAAACAGCTCTGCTGACACCAAGGTCAGTGCAGAAGGAGGGCAGGAGGTGCTCCAGGTGCCAGAGCAGAAATTCCCCTGCAGCCTGTGGTGCAGGCCATGGTGAGGCAGGCTGTGCCCTGCAGCCCATAGAGGTCCATGGTGGAGCAAATATCCACCTGCACGCTGTGGAGGACCCCACACCAGAACAGCGGGATGCTCAAAAGGAGGCTATCATAATGTGGGAAGCTTGTACTGGAGCAGGTTTGCTGGCAGGACTTGTGATCCCACGGGGGACCCATGGTGGAGCAGGAACCCCATGGGAAGAACGTGGGTTAGAAAAGTTTGTGGGGAAGAGCATGAGTAGGAAGGAGTGGCAGAGACAATGTGATGAACTGACCTAAACCCCCATTCCTGCACTGCTGAGAGAGGGGGAAGAGGTAGAGAAAAATAAGGAGTAAAAAGAAGCCTGGGATGAAGGGAGGGGTGGGGAAAAGTTTTTTTAAGGCTTGGTTTTATTTCTCATTATCCTACTCTGGTCTGATCAGTAATAAATTAATTTCCCCAAGTTGAATCTGTTTTGCCCATGACTGTAATTGGTCAGTGATCTCTCCCCGTCCTTATCTCGACCTATGAGCCTTTCATTTTATTTTCTGTCCCCTGTCCAGCTGAGGAGGCCAGTGATAAAGCAGCTTTGGTGGGCACCTGGTGTCCAGCTAGGGTCAACTCACCACAGCCACATAAGTGATATGGGCTGAACTGTTGTCCATGTTATATTCCTGTGTATCAGATTAGAAATAAATGCTCCCTAAATGCCCTGTACTAGGAACCTACACTGCAGAAAAAGGAGCCGTAAATGCAAGCTGTACAGTAGACAGCATGAACTTCGCAATAAACAAGAATAAACACGGAAAAAAAGTTTCTTTTCAAAGGCAGTAACTTCCTGTACGTTCAATCTCAATGGTTGAATATGCTCTTTTTCATTACAAGAATGTGCATCAGAATTTGAGAGCCTATTACAGAATCATAGAACGGTTTGGGTTGGAAAGGACCTTAAGATCATCTAGTTCCAACCCCCCTGCCATAAGCAGGGACACCTCGCACTAAAC
>NW_009940631.1:65504-92652 GCF_000696875.1 Nestor notabilis
CAGAACTGGACACAATACTCCAAGTGAGGTCTCACAAGAGCAGAGTAGAGGGGCAGGATCACCTCCTTCGATCTGATGGTCATGCTTCTTTTGATGCAGCCCAGGATACGGTTGGCTTTCTGGGCTGCAAGCACACACTGCCTGCTCATGTCAAGCTTCTCATCGACACCCCCAAGTTCTTCTCCGTAGGGCTGCTTTGAATCTCTTCTCCGTCCAGCCTGTAGCTGTGCCTGGGATTGCCACGACCCAGGTGTAGGACCTTGCACTTGGCTTGGTTAAACTTCATGAGGTTGGCATCAGCCCACCTCACAAGCGTGTCCAGGTCCCTCTGGATGGCATCCCTTCCCTCCAGCGTATCAACTGAGCCACACAGCTTGGTGTTGTCGGCAAACTTGCTGAGGGTGCACTCAATCCCACTGTCCATGTCACTGACAATGATGTTGAACAACACAGGTCTCAACACTGATCCCTGAGGGACACCACTCATTACTGGTCTCCAACTGGACATTGAGCCATTTACCACAACTCTTTGTGTGTGGCCATCCAGCCAGTTCTTTTTCCTTGGAGTGGTCCATCCATCAAACTGATGTCTCTCCAACTTAGAGACAAGGATGTCGTGCAGGAAAGTGTCAAACGCTTTGCACAAGTCCATGTAGATGACTGCCATGATTTTTCAAATATGATGGACAGTGGCTTAGCAACTTCATTTGCCAGCTCCTACAGGACCTTTGGATGGATATCATCAGGTTCCATGGACTTGTACAAGTTCAGGTTCTTACGATGGTCTTGAACCTGATCCTCTCCTACAGTGGGCCTAAGGTCTTCATTCTCGCAGTCCCTGCGTTTGCCTTCCAAGACTTGGGTGGTGTGGTCTGAGCATTTGCTAGTGAAGACTGAGGCAAATAAGTCATTAAGAACCTCAGCCTTCTCCAAATCCAGGGTATTACAGGTTTAATTGATAGGTACTGCTGTGAACATACAGTTACTGAGATACTACTGTATTGGTATGGGTATAGCAACTATGTGCCATAGCAGGAAAGTGAAAATAGGCAGCATATATGCCCTGAAACTTGTTTTTCTCATTATATTTTTGTTCCTAGCATCGAGAAACAGGAGCCCAATGAGACTTTGCACGTGACAGCACAGCTACAGGTATAAACCACAGATAACTGTATCTTTTGAATTAAATATAATCCAGTTAGATGAAAGCCATGCCAGTCAACGTGAAATTCTCTTATACTGCATCTTTCCTTTCTCTCTTCTTCAGTCCTGCAAGATAATTTCATTTTGGCAGTTACTTAGCACAATGTGTCTAAGACTTCAGATCATGTAAAACCTTTATTTCAGATGCATTAATGCCATCTTTATGTTAAGATTTAGGTTCTGTACTACCATTAACTGCTTAGAAAGGAAGAGATGATGTGACCTGTAATATGTATTTCTGCATCAGAAACAGAAGTTTGTTTACTTAGCAGATGCAGGATGGGTTTGCAGTGTTTGACAAACTAGAAAGAAGTCATTCTCCTAAAGCGATCTGCATATCAGCATGGAATGTGTGTCCAGAGGACTGTTGCTTATAGCATTACCTAAAATATTTGCAAGATTAACAGTAAATATTTTGCCAAGAACTGCTTCAAGACACTAAAACTGGATTACTGTCATTAGTGAGGCTAAGTTCAGGCAGGTTAGAGAAATGCCCTTTACCAATGTCATCTTGCAGTCACAGCATAGATATGTAACGAGAAAGCCTGTGTCCCTGTAGGATGGCATATGCAACACAAATGGTTTGCACTACTTTCATCTATCTTTTATCACCAAATTATTTATTCTTCTTGTCAGTATGTTACAGGTTTTCTGATATTTGCAAGTCTATTTCCAGCCTAGGATGGGAGTCACAGACTTTTCTTTCTTTAGTAAGCACCCACTCAGCAACTCATTTTGCAGCTGAACCATGTTTTTAACAAAAGCCAGACTGAAAAAAGACAGAACAAGTGAACCAACCAGAGCCCTGAAAGCCATTGCCAATATACCAACTACCTGTTCGCAAAAACCAGAACTGAGTGTTCTGCTGGACACTGTGGAACAAGGAAATTTTATATCAAACCCAAATTTTAAGCTTTAACAGACAATCGTTGACGTTTTTTTGCTTTTCCCTGTTGGGCACCATTGTTTACACTACATATGGTTGGATAGGTTATGCACGAGTGGATTAAATAAAACATATTCTTCCTGGTTTGTCCTGTGACAGCCAGTCAACCCCAGATTTCCTTAGTATCTCTTGGATGTGAGACATGATGCTTTTGTAATGAAACTTCTGGTGCTGGTAGAGACACAGAGGTAAGTGGAGATGACTATAGATGTGACAGTAGAGCTAAAGATGGCTCTCTGTTGGCCATCATGGTTCTCAGCTGATTCACCAGCAACTGAATCACTTCCACAAAATTATTCTGTTGGTCTTGGCTGAGGAGGTTGTCCACAATTTGCATGTGGTACAGTCTGATCCCCTACCAACCTCTGAGTAACCAAAGCAGCAGATCTTGCAGATCCTCTTACAAAACTTTTCATCCTTTTCTCCTGGGGATCTAGTGTTCTCAGTCCATGAATCCTTGACAGTGGTGGTGGTTCAATGACTTAGAAGTTCCTGCTAAGAAAATTAAAAAGTGTGTTATATTTGGAAAACTAATAGGATTCTCCTACATCTTCTGTATTACAAAGAGCTGGAAATTGATATTTCTACCATTTTTGAGTTTTATGAACTTGCTTGTTGCCCTGTAAAAAGCATATCTATTTCTTTAAACGCATATCTGAGTGGGAATAGAAAAGAATGGTTGCCACCACATGTTCCAACATGGTTTCAAGGTAAGAAGCTATTGAGAATATCAGTGTGCTTGAACTGCTAAGAATCATCAAAAAATGGATAAGCAGCAAATCTTTATACGCCAGCACAGGAATGACATCTACCTTAGCAATGAAATTGGACAGCTTCTGATAGGATGGCTCACAGGTGAGGGTTGAGAGTAGATAAACACTTGTGCAGTGACAGTTATTTTTTTAATGACAGAATTCTGGTACTCAACCAGAATACACTTCTTACAAGTTTTTAAGTACCAAGTGGAAAAAAGTGGAGGGGTAAACATAAGTGGATATTAACTGGTTGCTGAGATGAGATGCTGCTGTTCGAAAACACGTGAATTCTTTCCCTTACCTCCCCTTCTGCACCTCACCATTGGCACCTGTGAACAGGAATGGTGAGGAGCAGCAACGGCAATCAAGTTAAGAAGGGGATTTTTACGTCTGAATAGCATGTCTAGGATCTGTATTTTTAAACAAAATTGTCAGACTAGAGTTTCTGGAGGTAAATCTAGCTGGCAGAACAGATTTGAGTATTCTTTGCCTGATTTCCAAGTGCCCAGGGAGCAGTATATAAACTTAACAACTACTGAGTATCTCTTGGTATGTCTGGGCTGGCAGATGTGCTTATTACTGAAAGCCATCATTGCACTGTATAGAAGGGAGAGGAAAAAGAGGTTTCATGGAGGAATGTGCAGTGCAACATTGCCCATCGGAAGTATGTCAGATCTGATGACTTCACTCACCCACTGAAACGGTTGTTTCCTTGTTCTCTTTGGCATTGGGCAAAGCTTTTATTCTAATTACTTTAAAAACTGTATTTTGACATCAGTATGAACAAATTTCTAAAATTTCTAAATGTCCTTGCTAACCCTGCAGTTTTTAATGGAATCTTGTAAAAAATGGTTATAGACACAGTTGGGAAGGGTGGACAGTTGTTCCTTTAAATCTTTATCTTGAGGTTCTATCTTCTGGTATAGGAAGATGAGGAAGAAAAAAGGTGGCTTTAGAAATACAATTTCTGTTAGTTAAAGCAAGATGTATCTCATACAATATAGACTGTATTTGTCATAGCCCATAACTCTCTCCTTCCTAAAGTAAGTCTCCCCGAAGATAATAAGATTCAGGTGGCACTTACGATAGTGAGGGTCCTGCTGTTCTCTTTCTTCAAGTCGCTTATGTGTTCATTTCAAAGTGGTCTTGAAGTGCCTCCGAGTTCATTCAGACATGCAGACTTATTGTGCGTTTCATTCCAGTCTGATCCCAAGACTCTGACATGGTCTCTTCCGCAAATGACCCCATGTCCCTATTTTCAGCCTAAAAATCAGACTGCTGCCATGGAAGACAGAGCTGTCTGTTTGCAAGAGTGGCAGCGGTAAGAGTTCATTAGGGAGGGACCTACACAAAATGTATTTCTGGGCCTGCAACATTGTCCCTGACTTTTAGTACAAATCTTTAGATAATACTGCACAAAAATACAGCATTTGATTACTTGCATCTGAATGCTCTTGGGGCTTAGTATTTTTGGTGCTACTTCTACTAAATCATAATCTTGTTTTAGTATAGTGGTGTATGTCAACAGCATGCTTATTTTCTCTGCTGTTGGCAAAGACTAAATAACAAAAAAGTCTAAATCAGACTTCTTGGGCAATGAAGGACTAACGGCTCTGAGAAGGAATATATATGGGAAGAAAGCCTCTAGTAAGGAAATGTGAAGTAGATATTATGACTGGAAGACAAAGGTATAGGTAACAGGACTGGTGGTGGCAGGCTGCCCAAACACTATCTTCACTCTATGCATTGGCTAAGTAGAGGAACAAGGCACAACTTAGTATGTGCTCTGCTCTAAAGTGCCCTGAATTCAGCTTGCATTCAGACCATCCATCCCATCCCACCCCATCCCATCCCATCCCATCCCATCCCATCCCATCCCATCCCATCCCATCCCATCAATCTGTGCCCCCACCCCAACAATCTTCTATTTGAAGCAATGAAGAAAGCAAGGTTTGGTCAACAGGCATGGTGAGACAGTCAGACAGCGGTTTAACTCCTCTAAGATAATTTCCAAATTGATTCCTTTACAAGCCATGAAAAGTTAGTGGAAACTCTGCTCTTAATGCGAACAGAAATCTTGGCGCCCTGTATTGAGCCACTAACTACAATTTTTTCTCATCTCATGCTTTAGAATTTCAGTCAATCCCTGCAGAGGACGGTAATGATATTTTTTCTCACTGAGCACAGACATAGTCTGCAAGTTTTTGTTAGATTTTTTCCTGTAAATCACACACTGGGTGAGATGAGTAAGTTATCTGAAGCAATACTAATCATCTTTGTCGGATGTACACATGCTACGTCTTACTCATAACTGGAGTATACTAATAACTAGGATCTGAGATGATCTAGATGTATGCATTTCCTTGATGAGCCAAATACTTTGGTCATGCAATTTAACTTTTTGTATTATTTTGGCTCAGTAGGGAGGCACTTTTGTGAAGCTAAATGGCCAATAAGGAACAGAAATCCAAATCGCATATCTAACAGTCCATTTGTTCTTTAAATCTTTGAAATGAGAGATGCATTGTTCCAAAAGTGCCCACCTCGAAAGCAATAGTCTACTTGAGACATTCAGCATCACTCAATGTGGATAAGTGTGACTGTGTGTCCTGCCATATATTACAAAAGGGAATCTTTTAGTTGCAGATTTTTAAAAGATTAGATATTGTGGATGTTAGTAGAAAATGTATCTGATTACTAAACTTAATAGCGGTCTAATTCACAAAATTATGTGACTAAATTTTCTTTTTTGAGTCAGATTATCACTGCCAGTTCTAGCTGGATTACAATACACTCAAACTTGATGTATTTGTCATTTAGTTGCCTGGGACATCAACTTGCAAAGAAATTAGAGGTTAATTCAGATGATATAAAGCAATGTCATAGGAGAGAGATTTCCAACTAATTACTATTTTTACACTGGAGGCAGTATCTCCTGTGACAATTCATGACTAGCAAAAGATGCACCGAATTCAAGTTGGAGTACATTTGACAAGAATATCTACCTACATAATGACATGATGCTGGTAATGTATAATTACTTAAAAGTGTTGCTAGAGTATACTTGATGGGGTTCACATTTAGGTGTGACAAAAACTTTTAAATATACTTCACTGGTTATAAAAATACAAAGTATTTTTTATCAACTCAAGTATCACTCACTACAGCAGTTTTGGAACTGATCGTAATTCTGACAGGCATTTTCAACAGTACAGTGTTCAACAAAAAAGATGGTTAAACAAAAAGCAAGCTAAGGTCTTCTGGTCTTTGGAGTGCAGAACCCTCCATGTATACATCGTTTCCTTGCCCTGTGAGAATCACACTAACTCAGTTAAAATCTGTGCCTTGTTAAAATTTCGTTTGCCCTTCCACAGTCTTACATGTACTCTTAGCAACCCATAAGAGCATTTTCTGAATAATTGGCTGGAGCACCCTTTTATCCTTCAGCTTAACTGTGAAAAAGATGTCATTCCATGTTTAATAAACATGGACCAACTATTGAATTAATGTATGAGTGCGTGGTGTACGAGTAGATAAAAAGCAATCATTTTCATTGCCTCATTTTAGTGACACAAATCATTAGAGATACGAATGTAATTTTCCCTGTTATTGCACACAGTAAGGACATAAATTTCCAAACTTATCAATTCTGAGAGTTGCTGAGAAAGTAACTGGCTGAAAACAGGTAGTCTCAGCCTTAACTTCAGTCATGCAGTTCCCTTCTATAGTTTGCCTTGATGGTGGATGACAACCGATGACAGGTATTTACCATCATAATTACTTTGGGTTTTTTTATTTCCTTCTGGTTTTGCCCAAAACATTGTAAAATCCATAAATATTAGATGGCCCTGACAACTTCACACTAGCAAAAGCAAAAAAATTGCACAAACAAGTTCAGAATGACATCAGATCAGCAAATGATGTAATGTCCTGCTTTAGAAAAAAAATACGCTTAGTTTGTACAAACTTAAAAACATAGCTGTTTGTATTTTTGCTTCATCTGAATAATTTTGTATATGAATTGATTGCCATTATTACTTTGGACAGATTTTTAAAGTACCAAGATTTTGTAGAATTTAGTGTAGAAAATAAACCTGGAAATTTACATGAAGAGCTAAGAGGAAAAAAAATGTACTTTGAAAAATTAATGTAAAAGTACAAATGCTTACCTTTGTGTTTGGGTGGCATAACTGTTATCATATGCCTCATAGCTTGGATCATCATATTCACCCCCATATCCATCATCATATCCCTAAGGGAAAAACAATGCCACAGCTTAGAAGAGAGATAAATCAAAGCGTATTATCAACTTGTAAAAGTAATTTGTGTCAACATACACATACTGTGTTTGCCCCATATTATGTAAAACATGCAGCCTACTGAGGAGAATTGTGATTTGTGAAAAACATGTACATTGCCAGGGCGAAAAAAAAATCCGTAATTCATTTAAGAACTTGTCTTATGCATTGATAAACTGTGGTGTATTGTCCAAACCACAGTGCTTCAGTGGGATCTATATAGAATACTGATCAGTGATAATAAGAACAATTATTTCCTATTTTTTATTTAAATGGTTTAATAAATACATATAGATGAAATTCAAAATGGCAGGAAAAATATATTGACTATACAAACATTATTAAGAATATTATTGTAATAGGATCATAATACTCAGTGTTTTTAACACTCCCCCAACCTGTGAGAAAAATATTTGTGCACATTTGTGAAGGAAGCAGTGCGTTATGATTTTTTATAAATAAGTTACAGTAAGCACCTTTTCCCTAATAGAGCACACCATGCTTTTATGTGACAAGTTAGTGAAGACCTTAATGCAGGTTTCTCCCATCTCACTTAGAGCTCCTAACTGAAGGGCTCAGGCAATCGCTCTGTTTGCCTAAGCTAGAGACACGCAAGTAACTTCAGAAGGTAGTTCAGCTCATCTAATGCCTGAATCTTCTGAGGGAATGTTAGGCAATTATTATCCATTGTAGCTGCCTCCGAACCAAGGATTGCTCAGGATCCAGGCAATAAATAAATGAGATAATCCAGTGGATGACTTTTGACATGCTTTTTTCATTCAATAGAACAGAATAGGCAAGAAATGCTGTATGGAAACACTTTTTTTTTCTCTATGAATTTTGGGAGCCAATATTTTTAGTTAAATAGAAATCAAACATTTTTTAGTCACAATAAAAATTTCCTATTATAGGAAATGCCAAAGGAAATAGGGGGCTTAAGGATCTCTGACTCAATATTAATTACAACAGAAGACAATTTGTTGTTTTTTTTTTTCACTCGCAACCTATGTACAGTTTAGCTAGCTTGGGCTAGAAGGGACAGCATGAGGCAGCTCCAAAATAACAGCAGTCCAATAACAATTACTCTGGTACAATATCATAACCACACAAAGTACAGCATCAGTTTGGTATTCATTATTTCTGGTAATTAAACTCTGTAATGGTATTGAACTAAACTTCACTGGTACTCCTGATGTAAATAAAACATGCAAAGGAGGATATATTCAGTTATGTCTTGTCAGGTCAAGCACATTAAATATACTTCTCTTTGTGATCTCCTACCCAGCAGTGAGGGTGAGTGTGAATTCCAGGTGGGAGATTTCACCCCCGATGGGTGCTGCATGGCCTGAAAGAAGGACAGGACTTTGGATGGCAACTACTTCTCAGGCATTCACATCAGCTTGCATTAAGGGAAAGCTTTTCTTGAGGAGGAGGGAGAGTCCTGTTTTGAGACTACGCAAACCTCATCTTCCATTTTAGGTGGAAGTGCACCAGTTTTACTTGCCTTCAGTAATATATCTCAGAGCAAAAAGTACACTTAAACACCTATCCCTGCAGACTACAGTGATATATTTACCATCATATAGATAAATACACAATCTTGCTTCTGGGGACAGGATAAGAGAAACAATGAACCAGAGGAGACATATGTTAGTCACATTGATCAGTATGCTACTGGGTGGGATCCTGCTACTGTGAAGACGAGGGTGATGCAAATTCCTGTACAAAGCTGAATAGCTAGAGGAAAGACATTTCAGCATGCTTACCCACCATATGCGAGAACAGGAAGGGCAACAATTACAAATTAGTTTTCTCAGTTTCTTGGTGCCTGAGGTGGATTAACATTCAGCACCAGCAGGATAGAGAACACTTGTTAGTATTTGACATTTCTGTGGGTTCATGTTACAGATTTTAACAGCCTCCCTGAAGGCTCAGAGCAGGTCAATACTGTGCAAATGGTTCAAGTGAAATGGTTGGAAAACAGAGTAAAAAAGCACAATATACCTATAACAAAGAAAAAGTATTTTCTGGATTATGTTCTCTTATTTGTGTCCATCTCTATCAGAATTATCTTCTAATACTATAGGTGAACTATTTCTGTAAGTATATACCAGCTTTTTTTTTTTTTTTCTGGACACTCTTGTCCTAAAGAAGCCTTTGCATGTAGAATTGAGATCCATACCAGCTCCTTTCGCATCCTTGAAGTGCCTCAAAACTCACCGAGTATTTTTCGTCTCTTTAACCTTCAGCTCCCCAGGACCTACATCTTTAATGTTTGAAGGTATTTCTTCCATGCACATTTTGAGAGATGAAACACTCAGCTCTCATGTAGACCCTGTTAATATTCAGAAGCTACAAATTTGAGGATGTTCAAATTCACATATTCTGCACTGTGTGTGATGAGGACAGTGATCCCAAAAGCAGTTCTGTATAAATCCTGAGACCAGAACCCAGGATGCCCTCCCCAAATGCACTGCAATCTTTTAGCTTGCAATAGACTCAGACTCCCTCACGCACTCTCTAGGTCTATTAGTTCATTTATTAAAGCCAAACAAACAAAATTAAATTGATAAACACTCTGTATATGTATGCTGATAGACAATCTAAGTTACTAGTGCTGTATCACCACCTCACTGAAGGAAAAAGGATCTATTATCCATGCTGTCAGTGTTTTGAGTGTGACTTTTTTCTTCTGTAATTTCTCAGATTATTTTACCAGAAATCTTCACATGTATGTGTTTAACAGACCATCCACCCTGTTTGTAAATTGTAATTCCTTTTAATTGAGGTCTGTGGTTTTCAAGCAGAAATCTCAGGTAAAGTAACTTTGGGCATGCCACTGGAGAAACCACCTCCATACTCATCAGACTATTAGAACACTTGTATACAAAGTTGATAGGGTCAAGCCACCTGGTTTCAGTGAAGGGGAAGAAAGCACTTCCCTAAACCTTCACAATTCTCTGAAGAGGTCAATGAGAGCACAGATAGGCAGGACCTTAGGAAAATAGGTTCCTCTGAACTCCAAGAAGTTACTGATGAGGTTTAATTTTCAAGGCTACCTAAGGGATTGGTGTTGGTTGTCTGGGAAGACTTTTCCTGTGTCAGGAGACTTTTTATCCATGGTCGCTGCCATCACCACTCAAAGAAAAAGCTTATTGGAGTGAACTGAAAAATATGAAACAAGAGGAACTGTTAGAAATAGTCAAAGGCAAACTGACAGCCATTTTTAGGCTAGGATTTTATGCCAGGGTATCTTTATCTCAGGTATTTCTAATTAAAATATCTTTCTGAAACATAAGAAAAAGACCTCTTTAGTTTGTGTAAGGGAAAAGGAAAGAGAGTTTCAATGACTAGGATTTTCTCTGGCCTTACAGTGCTACATCCTTAACCAAAGATAAAGGAACAGAAATACACATCTGGAGCTGTAGCAAGGCTAACAATGTTTATAAACAATTCTGGATGATTGTTAGGGAGTTTGGTATAGTTTAGAGTTAAAAATAATAAAAAATAATAAAAAAAGGAAAATATTAAAATACAGCAAAATTCAAGAAAAAGAATTTGAAAATGAACCTATTTAAGTATCATAGCAGCCTTCCCAATATCTGAAGGGGGCCTACAAGCATGCCAGAGAGGGACTCTATCAGGGACTGTAGTGATAGGACAAGGGACAATGTGTTTAAACTTAAACAGGGGAACTTTAGGTGAGATATAAGGAAGAAGTTCTTCACAGTGAGGGTGGTGAGGCACTGGAATAGGTTGCCCAAGGAAGTTGTGAATGCTCCAACCCTGGAGGTGTTCAAGGCCAGGTTGGACAGAGCCCTGGGCGACATGGTCTAGTGTGAGGCGTCCCTGCCCACGGCAGGGCATTTGGAACTAGATGATCTAGTTGGGACTAGATGACAGTCCTTTCCAATCCAAACCATTCTGTGATTCTATGATTTACCAGTCTTTGCCTAAAACGTGAAGATAGGCAAAACTCTTTGAAGAATCTCAAATAGCACATAAAATTAGCATTGGGAACACTCACTTCAGGAGCAAATACAAACTATCACTGATAAAGAAAATTACAGTCAGGGGAAAAAGAGATGTAGAAGAATTAAAGGGACATAACTGGAAAAAAAGCTTATATTCTACTACCTGAGAAAAAGTTAAGTATCAATTTGATTCAGTGCCCAAGATACCATTCAGAAAGATTTATTTCTTTAGATTTACTCAAACCCTCTCCAAGTTTCAGACGCTGAAACAAGTATTAGATACAGAAACAAAATAAGTATCATCAGTAACAAGGGCATCATAATCTAATGCAATCTGATCTCTTTAAACATGAATTTCCTACTTAATGTTAAAACCCTATTTCACACAATAACAGCCCACACTCAAATGCACCAAGTTTAAATCACCTCTTCTCTGAATAGCTTCAGAAAATAGGATTTTCACAGTATGCTCTGAAAAATGGTAGGTTCCTGCTCTGGGAAACCTAGAAGGAAATAATTCTAATAGTTCTAATGAAAACTCACAATATTTTACATATGTCTTGGTAATACTTGATAAGATACATTGTAAGAAAGTAAAAACTATTTTTTTATATATATAAGATAGACCAACTCCTAAAGCAGCAAACTGCAAAATATCTAGACTTCTTTTATAAAAAAAAAAACAAAACAAACCACAAACAACAGTAAGTCACAGTAAATTGAGTCATGCAACTCTACTTGGCAAAGTACAAATACAAGAAAAATGCCTGCAGCCAGAGAACCAGGGTAAACTTTCTCATTAGCTGTACCCTGCTGTACACAAAAATTAGTACTATACCTCAGAGAAGGTGCGGGTACAAAAATCCACCTCTATTTTAACTCTAAGTAAAACCAGTTGTTTCCCAGTAAAAGGAGTCTTTGCATAGTTTCCACTATTTCCTTCTCCTTGGTTCTATAAATCACTCTCTTTTCTGTTGTGACTTGTCCACATCTGTATTTTCTCACATGCCCACACCACTTTTGCTTAGAAGGCTAAAAGCCAGTTATCTACCACTAATCTAGCAGAAGATGTCCATAAGAATCACAAGGTAGAAATAAAACATTTTCAGAGGGTAATTCATCCCACATACTTTTAACACCTATTTGAGAACAAGTTGAATTGCTCTCCAAATGAGAACTTTCTTTCCAGTAACTATAAAGAGAACCTGGGACAGACGTATTAAATTTAGATTAACTAACCTTTAGGTATGTAAGTTTGTTCATAGTTTGAAGGAATTTACTGCTCAGAGAAAGCTGAGCTTGTAAAAATCAATGCTGTTAAGCTTAATTTTGAAGCAACCTGAGACCCAGAATGCAATCAGAACGCTGCGAATGATGTGTGGGGATGGGTGGGATTGTCAGAATAGCATCTCAAACAGATGGCACTCTGTTCAGACATCTCAGGTTAGATAGTGTGGAATGCAACTGATTACACACCTGTAACTCAGGAATTGCTAACAGCTATGGAATCTTAAATCCCACTTCTTTCACTGTATATAAGACACTGGAGAGAAAATAGAGAAAAACATCTCGGAAGCATTCTCCTCCCAGATGTATGACTTAGCTAGTCATACTGCCTGTTTAGCTTAATTAAGTTTTTCCTGAAGAGAGATGATTAAATCATGTCACAGAAAAATGGCTTTTTTAACCAAAGCTAAAACAGATCACAGCTATTATACTTGGACCTGTACTGCTGTCATCTCCTTCTCTACTTGTTTGTTTTAAAAAAACATGGCATACAGTGCCATCACAGTGTGTTCACAGTGATCCGTGAGGGCCGAGCTGTTTGTGCCTCTCTGGAGTGCTGCAAAGGGGAAGACTTGCCTTCCATCACAGCCACACTCAAGAGTTTGGCGCTCAGTCCCCAGGTGGGGCAGCTCTGAGTGGGTGTAGAGGAACACATCTCAATATACTAATTTCATGCAATTTAGTTAAGTGGCAATTTTCCTTTACCAACTACAAAGAGGACTAAAAACTGTAATTACTTTAGACTTGGATTATGCAGTGTTGAAAATCTACAGTTAGAGCAGATGAATCTCACTGAAGTACCTGGGAAGTCAGTCTGCTGCTGAACGAGGATTCCCAGAATAATTTATGCTTAGAAACTGAAATCCTGACTAAATTATTCCATTAGTACATATGCCTGCTATTATAGCTGGCCTTGGGTTCTTCAGCTACACCTCCAGGGTCAGAAAGAAAGAGAAACTAGATATTACTAGTTTTTTTAAGATTATATTTATCCCCTGTGCTAGTGAGATCCACAAAGTGTTTCAAAGATGAACTGAAAGACAACTAAAGTGGCACTATATCCATCAAAGTGATAAACAGAAGAAACAATAAAAATAACATTGAAATTAAAATTGGAATGCTAATCAGTTGAAAAATCAGAGGACTATGTTATAGACTTCATAAATGCAATATATAAACTAGAGTCTACAATGCTGAGACAAGTAAGATGTGCTTGCCAGAGGCAATGAAGTAATCTCAACATACTCAACATCTTAATGAAATCAGTCTTATTCTTCACATACCAGCAATGGGAACACCTTTATAACTGAATAGTAAAAGAGGTGAACATATTTCATATAGCCATGGAAATATAATTGAAATTTCAGTATAATCACAGTCACAGAAATTATGCAGATTGAAAGCAGAGAACATAAATGAGCTATTCATGTCCTCATATTTCAATGGGTTAAAAGTAAACCTCACGTTGAACAACTGGGGTAATGAGTCAAACTAAACAAGTTTACTACCCAGACATCCTAAAATTGATTATATGCAAGATAAAGATAGGGCAGGGGCCACAGAAGCAAATAGCTGTGAAGTGCCAAAGCAGTGACAGAAAACAGAATCTGATATTTCAAGAAATTGCTGAGTACTCTCCTAACTGTAGGCTTAGTTTTTGGCTTTTCCTCCCCCCCCTGTAATTTTTCAACTAAATGCAAAATGAATAAATAACACTTAAAATCCATTTTAGTGTACTGAAAAAGAAAATCAGAATGGAATGAAAATGTAGAAGAAAATCTAATAGAAATGAGACTTTTTTTACCTCTTACATATTAGCAAGATTGTAGCCTGCAGCATAGTTTGCTGCTGCGATTATTATATTACAAAATTCATCTAACATCTTTATTCCTTCAAATCCTTCTGGTAGCCCTCCTATGCTCCTGAAGTCACATCAGCACTTCTAAGTCATGTATCAAAACTCTGTATAATCAGTAGCTGCTTACATCCATTTAACATGTTGCATTTTTCCTGTCCCTTAACCTTGCAAGCATCAACACGGAAACCATTTCTTCTCCCACTTTATTTATGCTTTTGTTTTCTCCATATTGCCTCTCCTTAAGCAATAGCATCCCAACCTCGGTGTCAATCCTTTACTCAGTTCTCATTGCACAGGACTGTCTCACAGAAACATCTCTTTCTTCCAATATCAGTAAAATGACTTATTTTGGTAATAAGCAGCAACTGCAGGTGGAAAATAATTCAAGGTATCTTCTTTGTATATCTGCATTAAGTTGCATTTTTTCACCTGTCTGTGATCCCTGAAGAAAGGAATTTTTAATTGTCATTTTTACTGATGACTTGTACTGCTTTACATAGTACTTGAGGATAATATATTGCAGTAGCATGTGATATACTATATGTGATACACTGTCACCAGCAAGTTGCACTGGTGACAATATATCACATAAATGACATTTAAATGAAAGATTTACTTTTCACATGAACTGAAATTAATAGAGTAGAAAGCAGCCTTCAGCTGCCAAGGGAGGATGGGCTGTAATACACCCACTGTTGGTTTTAATCTCTTTATTGTATCTAGTATTTCTCCTTCCAACATTTCAAGCAAAGCAGATGGTGAAATTCTTGTGCATCCTAATGCTCCCCTAGCTGCATAATCAATAGATGGAGCTGACATAAAATCTGTCTATGGAGCAATAAGATTTCTTGTATCATAGATATAGAAATCATTGCAAGTACCTAGTAAGCACTGACAGCTCTTCTGTCTGCATTTAGCAAGTTATCAGTGGTTTAAAGCATTTCACAATGGTTTGACTTGCTAGACACAATGCCTTAAAAGTAAACCATTTAAACCTTAAATACGCTTTATTATAATGTAGGAAATGAAATTTCCAGGTCTTGAATGGTTGAGAATTCCAAGGAGTTCTCCTTTTTATTTTCCAACCCATGAAAACTGTACTACAGGATCCATCTCAGAGCTCGTAAATGCGCAAGTAAATGCTGAGGTATCAGCAAAGAGGAGAAATGCTGTGATAGGTGCTTTACAGGACCCTGACTTGCGTTGAATTTTAAATCAAATTTCACTCCAATATGTTACTAATAGTGGAAATAGACAGATTAAATGTAACTTGGCCAAACGCAAGATAATGTGCACTCACAAATATATCCTCAAATTCTATGAACTGCCCATGCCTCTGAATTTACAGAATTCCCTCAGGAAAAGACCTGTAGGAGTCATGATTAACAGCTAAGAGATCTGTTCACTTTTACTGCAGCATTAAAGAAAGAAGCGCTATGAAAATAGCCTTATGTTTTCTATTGCAAGAAAGGAAAATACATAGGTTAATTCTCTGTGCAATCCCATTGGTTTTGATCCATTTTTTCCCTCTATTTAAATATATTTTACAGTTAACAATTCCATTAATTATTAATACACGACACTAAAAAACCTTCACAGTGGAATTATAGACAAAATTGTTTAAACTGCTCAAAATAACAGAACAAATATTTATTTATCCGAAGTCTATATGAGAGTTTAGGCATTAATGCCTAAACTATATCCTAATCTTTCCCAGACACCCCACACCTTTTTCATAAATTACATCTCTTGCTGAATCAAATTCCAGCTGCCCTAGATTGTTACAAAGATGGTTTATCACATATTTCCTAGAATCTAATTTCACAGAAAAAATACTTCTGAAAAAAATTCAGATAATGAATTTTAAATTGTCTTATTTATATAATTTATGCATTTTGCACGAATTTTTTTATTCATTGCATAAACATTTTAACTCTTACATTTAGTTTTCTTATCTTATAAAAGACCACAGGGCAGTATTTAGAAGACATAGCAATGGTGATTCTTATTTGGCATTGTTTTAAGCCATACAGCTAAATAGTATTTCACCATAACACCCTTGATTTGTGAAGTTGCAACCTGAACAGTGTGTTTCATCAATTTATGTATTTGAACTGATCAAACTTTACTTAATTTAAACTTAAATTTTGAAGAGTTGGAATAATGAAACTTACTATGAAAAGCACAGGTAGATTTTAAGTTATGAAATATGGGGAAACTAAAACTTAAGCTGATAACAGTTGCAGAAGAGATGAACTGTTTTTCTGCTTATGATAATGATTAAACTTATTATACATGTGCTGCTTACAGTGAAGGCAGCAATGTTTGCACTGCTTCTACTAATCATGTTTGAACGAATTTGTTCCTGGAAATTCTTCTTGGTCCTATGCAATATACAGGGGGGGAAAAAAATGGAAAGAAGAATAAGTGCATACTCACAGCATCATCCTAACTGTAATATTTCATTTTCTAACTGATATTGGCAGACGAGGAAATACAGTTTAGCATGATAAATAAAATGGAAGGATTAGAGGTAATGCAGAATTTTCTTCTTGGTTTTAAAAGGTATGTAAGAAGAGTCAACTTAACTAGCACAATCTTATACAGGAATTACTGCAGAAAGGCCAGGTATAATTAAAAGCAAACATGTAGAATGTGATGGGATTTCTCATTTGTGAATATAGTAACGAGTAAAACAGTAAGAAGTGGTTAATACTTATTGAGATACTTGTAAGTACTCTTTAAATTGTTATTCCCTCAAGTTCAAGCATGCAATTAGAGAAATTAAGGATCAAAAAGAACAGATCATCTATTAGGAGTTCCTGTCAAATATGATTGCTCCTTTCAGCACATTTTCTAGTGCTTTCTCTAATCAAATTCTAAACATTGCCAGTAGTAGGGATTCCATCATTTCTCTTGGGAGACTGTGTGACAGCCTAATAGATCTTTGTGTCAGACACCTCTGCTAACTTTATACCATATGACTAAATATATCTCACTCTACCAGTGAGATGTATTCTCCCAACTCAGTAGTCTCAGATGTCTGTGTTCTATTCTTCCACTTTATTTTAAAAATAAAGAGTCAAAGTTAAATACAATCCTAACACAGACATATACTTATCAACAGATAGCACAGCGAAAATCCAGAACCCCCAAATCTGCATAGAAACCTTATACAGATCCTTCCGCAAATCCCCTTCTTTTCCTTGGGTCCAGACAGATATGCCAGAAAAGATGTCCCATCATTTTTGACTGTAGTGGATCGAGAGTGTCAAATACTATGACAAGCCCCCTAAAGTGAAAGCCTTCTAACCTAAGCGTCTCTCAGGTGCTGACAGATGACCTGCTTGAATTAAACACTCTAAGTCTGATGGAATATTATTTCAGTAAAAATCAACCCAGAAAGTCACAGGAAGTCCATAAAGAACTCAGAATATGGCTTTCACAGCAAGACACTCAGCTTACTCAGCAAGTTCTTGTGCTGTGCATCAGATTGAATTTGCAGATTTTTAAGGTGATCAAAGTGATGCAAACATGGATCACAGTAACAAAATCTGTATTAAACACAACGAAAATCCTGTTATTATGTATGGCATATTCCTAGACTCTGGTGCAGCCCGATTGTCATGCTGCAAACCGGGATGCATCATGATCCCAGATTGTGGCAAGACACAAGAAGGAAGGAGCAATAGTAAGAAGAGTTTCCCTTACTGAATGCTACACTTTTTCTACCATGAACCGTAATCACACTGGTTTAGCTTAGTCTTTACCTGACAACTATCATTCATGGTTGATAATTCAGAAAATGGACCAGATATTTGATACATTAAAGATACAGAATCAGGTAAAACTGACATACTGAAAACCCTAAGTAGTATCTCTACGTTAATTCTTCCAATGTTCACCAAGGAATAAAAAGATAGAAAAAGCATGAGAAAAGGTAAAAAAGGTCAATAGCCCTGTTCATTAAGAGACTATGCATCCCCGAATAGTGATTCTAACCTTTCCTGTCACAGCCTGTCAAAAAAAATAAACAAAAGTGTTAAAAATATTGTTGGACTGCCAACCAATCGAGTACTGATTTTTACTTATCATATAGATCTAGTAGTTCACATCTAATAGTATCTTTTCTACTCTAAATGCCCCAAGTGAGACACCAAAAGCAGAGTTCAGCAATCTTCTCAACCATGTCCATGGCTGGATTCCCAAAACTGTATAGATCATCCTCGGCGATGACTGCTCCAGTTGCTGTGCAGTCTACTGATAGTGTCCAACAGTGTAACTGAAAATGGACCTGGAGAATCTCAGTGTTTCTTTTAGTCCATCTCTTTAGCTTACAATTTATTTTTACTAATATATCTCTTTTTTTTTTTTTTCCCCCAACTATTTTAGTATATTTACCAATCAAAATCTAACAAGATGTTGAATATAGGAACATTTTAACATACACTGAATCACAGAAAGCATAGAATCAGAGAATCAATTAGGTTGGAAAAAACCTTTAAGATTATCAAGTCCAACTGTTAACCCAGGACTGCCAAGTCCACCATTAAACCATGTCACCAAAGGCCTCATCTACATTGTTTCTGAAAACTACTAAGGATGGTTGATTGCATCATTCCAGCCTGTTCCAATGCCTGACTTCTCTTTCAGTGAAGAAATTGTTCCTAATACCCAGTCTACATCTCCCCTGATGCAGCTTGAAGCCATTTCCTCTTGTCCTATCACTTGTTACTTGGGAGAAGAGACCAGCCACCTTGAGCATTTTCCTATCAACTTCACTGTTCTACATCACACCTACCAATGTTTTAGAAAAGGTGCCATTCAGAATTCTGATGAGCTCCTATAAACCAAGAGCAAAGTTTCTATCTGTCCACTGCAATCATAATATCTGACACAGCTTTGCACTGTAGAAATACAAGCTTTTGTAAGAAACAAAATTCTTGTGTCCTGGGTTCGGCTGTAAGTTATTTTTCTCCTTCTTCATAGCTGGTGCAGTGCTGCGTTTTCAACTTTATTCTGAGAACACCGCTGATAACACACTGCTGTTTTAGTTGTTGCTAAGTAATGTTTACTCCGATCAAGGACTTTCCAGTCTCTCACGCTCTGCCAGTGAGGAGGGGCATAGGAAGCTGGGACGAAGCAGAGACAGGACACCTGACCCCAAGTAACCAAATAGATATTCCATACTACAGCATATCATGCTCAGTATATAAACTGGGGGGAGTTACCCAGAAGGTTCAGATCACTGCTCGGGTAGGGCTGGGTATATCAGTCAGTGGGTGGTGAGCAATTGTATTGTGCATCACTTGTGTTTGTTGTTTTCTTTTCCTTTTCTCCGTTTAATTTTATATTTTCTCCCCTTGTTATTTCCCTTATCGTTATTATTACTGGTGGTAGCAGCAGTGGTTTTGTATTATACCTTAGTTACTGGACTGTTCTTATCTCAACCCGTGGGATTTACATTCTTTTGATTCTCCTCCCCATCCCTCCAGGAGCAGGGGTGGGAGGAAAAGGGGGAGTGAGCGAGTGGCTGCGTGGTTCTGAGTTACCGGCTGGGCTTAAACAATGACAACACCGTTTATTAATACATTAAGGAATATACATGCAAATTCATATACATATCTATATATACACAACCATGCACTTATCTTGCTCTTGAGTACCAGCGATATTTGCATCCCTTTTATTCAACTGGGAGTATGGGAGTACATGGTTTTGAGGCTCACTAAAAAGGATGGAAGGCAGGAAGTAATGGTCACTATAACTTAGATCTCTGGTGAGGTGCAATTTCTAGTTCCTCTTTAAGAACTACATTAAATAAACAGTGTAAAATGTGACATGCAGACTATCTCCTAAAACAAAAAATTATTTGAAGACATTCTCCAGCCATAGATACAGAAGCACAATATAGATTGCATTGAACATTAGACTGATGTACTTGACATCTTGTGTTGTTGCTGGTTTTTTTGAACTAATAAATTTTGCTAACATTCCTCAGCATTTTTCACTAAGCTCACAACCCTTTTAGCTCCATATCCAGCATGAAAATAATTGTTATTTTAGTTCAACAGTTTGAATTTTAAAGCCTGCATGTCAAGTCAATTTGCATTAACCTTCTAGGGATAACCTTTTGAAACATCTACAAACATATACACACACACCAGCAGAAATGTATGTAATCAATTCCTAGACAAAACACTTCTGTTCTCTCTTCAGCTCTGTAGGAGAGAGGGAAAAAAAAAAAAAAAAGCACCAAGCAAGATTTTTGCAATAAGAAGCTTTACATCCTGACTTGCCTCTCAGGCCACATCCTCAGTTATATTTCCCTGTATGCCATAAAAGACTTTAAGTCTGTTTATTTCTACTGATGCAACTTTCAGCTTTTCTTGTTTGTTTCTTTATAATTTACTTGCATACAGGGATATTTTCATGGTATGAAATACAGTTTGCAATATCCCCTAAACAATTCCACTTCAGAAAGAGAAAGTAGGAACGGAATGATGCAATTCCTTAGTTACTATTTCCTTTTAAAAATTGTTTCGGCTATTCATACACTCACCTTTATCTTTTTTTATGCCGTAATAACACTTTGCCCTGGGTAAGATAAAAATCTGCATATTTCTCAGATAATCTTTGTCTTAAAAAGCAACAACATTAAAAGGATTTTTTAAATGGAATTCTTTGAAGTTTACATAAGGTGTTAGGCAGCAAGTTAAAAAAGCCACTAGGTCAGTTTTGGAAGTACTGAAGGATGGAGTGTTCATAGGTAAATAATGAAGTCAAAGAGGGTAAGTTGGCATCATTTACTCAAAAAAGGAGGAGCATATGGATGCATTTTTTCACTATAGTTCACAGACAAGGCCAGCTAACTTAGATTCTGCTAGCATATCTGAAAACCAAGCAAAATGTAATTCTCACAAGCTATAATGACAGAGATTGAAGATACTGTCACAATTCTTTAAAGCCTCAAAATCTTCTAAAAAGGGATGGTTCATGCTGGTAATGTTTCATCACTAACCATTCAGCTGGTAGACCGCTATTCCACAATGGCAGTATTATCTCCTCATTGGCATGTCCTTGTTCTGTTAATGCACTGGAGAATATACAGACATTGATTTAGCTGTGTCTGTAATGGTCAATGACTCAGGAATCCATGTAAAAACACCACCTTCATGATTCACGGAGGTGGTGTCAGCCCTTTGTGCTTCATTAAGTATTCAGTTGGGTTTTAAAGTAGAAAATCCATGGAACCAAGTTTCCCCCAACAAGAGAAGGAAGTAGTCCAGCATAAAAATACATACATGATTACAAAAACCATCAAAATATTAGTTAAAAAACCTTTAATTCTCTCCCCCCTCCTTTTTTTTTTCCAGTTTAATTAGTTCTGTTGTGTAAGATTGTAAAACTCAGTTCTGAACTCTGAAGATACTAAACCACGCCAGGAAATAAATACATAAAAATGTACTTGCTGACTGCAACAAATTTCTCATTAAATGATAGGGATTACAAGGAAGCTGACTCTTTTTGTCACTGGTCTCTGTTTTCCTGTGTTATCATAAGAAATATCCAAGTCTGGCTCATGAAAATATTTGACCCTGGTGAGTCCAAGATGTCTACTTGCAAGAGGCTGGAGTAAATTCCCGAGCCTCACCCTGAGCATCTTAGAAGCCTAGAACCTGGCTCAAAATTACAAAATATAGGACTTAATGGCAAGCATCATTCAAATAACGTTAATTTACTAGTATTCAAATAAACATTAAGGGTTGCATGATGGGTGAGCAAAAGCCAGCCTTCAGCTTTTGAACTGTAGTTATCCTGACAATTGAAGAAGGCCGTATCTCGGTTTTGACCCTGAGGCAGACTAATGAATGTATTTACAGTCAACACAAGAATGAAAGTCAGACCAGTCAGACATAACAGAAAATATTCCTTGTATAAATTAAAAGTAACATTCTTTGTGTCCATTTTGCCACCTGTAGGATCTAAGGATCCAAAGGGTTCTTGTATTTCAAGATGTGCAGTGGAAAAGTTGAATGTAACAGACAACGTAAAAGTGACTTGGTAATATGGGTAGGTTTATTTAGTAAAAAAAACCCCTCGATATAAAAAAAAAAAATTAAAATCGAAGTAAATTTTGATAAGCAACACAATTTTCTTCTTTGAAAGAGGTCTTTCTCATCAATGCCTGCTGGTGGTCAAAAGCACAATTTAGTGGAGTTGTTTAGTTTAAGACTAACTCATTTTGGTGCCAGTGTGAAAACTAGGTGCCTCACATCCGACCACAAGGTAGAGAGCTCAATTCAGCAGCTACACAGGTATTTACTGTCATTTTAGACATCCTAGCATATCCTGGCTTTTGCCTTCCAGTCCACCAGGGCAGAGGTTTCTCCTGGATCCTGTATGACATCACTGGTCTGCTGTGGATGTCTTGAAGACTGTAGGGTCCTCAAATGACATTAGAACCTGTGCCCAGGCAGCCCAACAGAACCTAAATGGGGAGATTCACTTGAAGATGAAGGGTGTAGCTACGCCAGTGTTTTGAACTAGGAGCTGCCTTAAGCATCAATCCTCCAAAACTGAGGCTAACTACCAATATGAGGTCTGAAGTCTTGAAACACTTAAGATTGAGATTTATATTCCTAAAACTTTTCTTCTGGGCAGGCTTGTAGCTTCAATCTTGGCACAGCTGAACACCTCAGCAACTGTATACTAATTCCTAATTAGTATCCATTAAACAGAAGTTCTCCTCTTATCATACAGGAAGATTTTGAGCCAGTTGGCATGCCCCAAGAATATTTAATACATACATCCATGATCAGTCTGCTCACAAAACACAGCTCATACCACTTCTTTTTTTCCAAAAGAGCTCAATGCCACAATACTGCAGTGAAATGCCAAACCTGGTACACCACCTATTTCAGCCTGAAGCTAATTTCTGATGAGAATGGTTATTGTTACAACTAGGCTTTAAGCTATTTTGCGATATTGGTACTCTTACTTAATTGTAAGTAATTCCTCTCCCACTCCACCCTCCCACCCCCTGAATTTCAAAGATTAATTCAGGAAAGAGAAGTTGCCAAAGAAAGCATGACTATCCAAATTTGGGTTTGGGACATACTCATGGAGAAGAAAGTTTAAGATTGCAATCCATGGTCCAGTAATTATTGCGAGTTGTACTTCGTTACTTTACAACATGTTAACAGCCTTAGAGTAGAAACAGAACTCAATGGTAAAATCATCTATTCTCCTCCATTAACATTTTATAAGAAAGATGTAGCTCCTCTTTATTCCTTAGTTTACTAGTTGCAGAAGAAGATACAGGACTGTAAATCGTAATTATCCCTAATGGACTTCATAAATAATTATACCTATTTACTCATAAATGAGCAAAATTCGAGCAAGTATATAAAAGTTTCCAGAATACCGCAATTGGGATGATAACCACAGTATTTTAACATAGAAAAAAATTGGAATTAGCAATCTCTTAAAGTTCTTGTTTTCCATTCTCAAACTACCTTTAAATTTAAGATGTAAATCTTATTATTTAAGTACACAATATATCCGTAAAGGCTTTATTTACAGATAGTATTCTAATTGTCTTTTGGAATGTTACTTTCACACAGAGATGCCATACATCATATTTTACTTTTGCTTTCCCCTTTACTGAGAAAGCAAAACCCACTTCATATTTCTGTTTCCTGAATCAGCTTCTCTGCTTTTCATAGAAACTAGCGTTTATCACAGAAATGACGAGTAGAAAAGTCTCTTTCTGCATGACTAATCTGTCTCTTGGGTTTTCCAGTCCACGTGGTAGAAATGCCATTGTTATTTTGGTCTGTTTATTTTTATGAAGTTACAGCATATGAACAACAAGTTATCCACTGAGCTAAGTGTGGTTCCTCCTAAGCACAGAGAGAAATCTCTCATGTACTGCTCATGTACATCAAAACCAGAAAAACAAGTCGGAATTTTTGCATTTTAAAATCAGGGAAATTTAAGTAGGTATTAATTCAGAAACTGAAAAAAATACTTTATACTTGAGTTGTCAATATTTATAACAAAAGCTATCATATTAATCTAATTATACTGATTCTGTTGAAAGTATTAAACAATTCGACTTTCAAGCAAACCTGTGATATAAGTATTTATCTCTATCCCTGTTATACAGATGCAGAACCTACAACTTAAAAGCATTAATGTAACTAACATGTTCAAAATCAAAGTGAAAATCTGTGTCAGAGCAATGAAAAAACTTCAGAATTACTTGGATCACATCACCAACACAAATGGTATGAGTCATTTCTTGCTCACATCAGTTTTAAAAGCAGATTTGATGATTTGACATTGATGGTATTGGAAAGGCTGTTTTATAAACCTTTTAGAAATATCTTCTCAAACAGCTTCACCAACTAAAACACTTTAAGATACCTGATTAGAAGTCCACAGCCAACAATAACAGACTTATATCACCTCAGAATACGAAAACCATTGTTGAAAAAAGTTGTGTTAAAATTGCACTGAAATACATTTCTATCTTGATGAGGTTAAGTGTGTGGCTTTTTTCATTACATTTACCCTCCTACGATTTTCCCAGTATCTCATAACACTTGATGAATTTTCAAACTTGTTCTTTATGATTTGAACACTTTAAAGCTAACTTGACAGAGTATTCTTTTACTTTGTCAAAACAATTCATTATCTCATTTCGCTAACATATAAGGGTGTATGCTGTCTTTCAGACCTTCATTTAATGTTCTTTGATCACACATTTATACTAGTAACCCAAATAAATTAGTAAGATCGCAAGATGATGAAAAAGTTGATATAATAATTAGTGATGTCCATCCATGTGTCTGAGAACTCACAGAGTATCTCACAATAATTATTTGAAGGAAAAATTTAACTGGTTTGTGACAAAATTACGATTTATCTAAGCATATCTGTTATTTGAATATGGGGTGGGTGGGTTTTTTTTTATTATTTCATCCAAAAGGAATAATAGTGAAGTGTCTTCTGCCAATATTGTGATAATGTCATTTCTTTAACTGCATTTTATCTTTTAAACTAACCTCACATCATATTAATTCTCTTCCATTACTGGATGACTACAACCTGGATTGAGACAGGAGCACTGATACACACACATCTGAAATTTGCTTGCTCAAAACACTTACTTACACATATATCTTAACATTACATTTTAGAGCGTAGTAAGATTAAATGTGACCAGGAAAATCAAATGTTTCATCCTTCAGAAACAGCCTGTGTATAACTTTCAGCTTATTTCTTACACTAACACTTGTTTTCGGTTAGTATTTTTAGAAGTCAATATTATTTCCTAATACTTGTTCACATTTCCATTAAAATATTATTTCATTTGGGGGTTTTGTTTCTTTAGATTTTTCTGTATGTTTCAGATTAGCAGTTTTTGTACTCCTGCATTTTTCTACTTATAAAATGCTACCATCAAGAGAGTTTATAGGCCTTCTGATGTCTATCCAACCATTCCTGACAGATATTGGCAAAAAAAATAAACTAGTAATGCAAAGAAAATCAAGAAAGCCTATGATGAAAAGCTGGAGCTTCTCTGAAATTTACAAGAAGTGGAAATAAAATTAAACCTGCATTTTGATTTAGTCATGATACATTTTTACAATGAAACCAAATTTTCCAGTGAAATTTTCCTTTCAAAAAGATGAAACCTTTCCCTTGAAATGCCTTCTGTGAAGACATGTGCCTGAAAGCTGATCTTAAGAACTGCTACTAGTCATGTATGCATAAAAGTTAGATCAACCTACAAAGAAATTTGCTAAAGCATTTTCAAAATTAATTTACTAGCTGCATTAATAACTGCTAATCAAATATCTTTCTGCCAAACTCAAAGGGACTATGACCACTTCATTTTTCAGTCTTGTCAAATACAATCAATTAGATTTAAAACACGGATTACTTACATAATACAGGCTCCTCAGTGAATTAATGTATTTAAAAAAAATAAAATTCCCTGATAAGAGGTATGATAGTCAAGCAAAGAAAGTATAGATCCTATTATATGTTCAGTTGCCATGTATATCAACAACAACAAAAAAAAATAAAGCAAGCCTTCAAACAATTTAAATCATGAAGGAGACATGGCTGGAGACTCTTGGAAGGAGGTGCTCTGTGCTGGAGGAGCTAACACCTCTGAGGGGGACTGTGGCTGAGGGAAACCCACCATGGGACAGAAACCCCTGAGGGACTGTGGCCCATGGGCAACCCATTCCAGAAGAAAAAAGCAAGAGGCAACAGATGAAAACAAGGACTAAAGAGAAGAAACAAACCACCACTTCTTATGGATTACACTGCCATCACCAGAGTCTTCAAGGAAGTCAGTCATCCTCATAAGAGAGGATCATCTTCAAGCTGTAGAATATCCTAAATTTACTACTTCTTTACGCTCTGCTGTTATGATTTCATTTCTTCTCAAAGACCACTTGACTACTTTGCACTCTTTTTTTTAGTCATAAGCACCTTAGGAAGCCATTTAAATAGAACTCACAAATAATAAATTTGCTAACCAATATCAGTGACCCGGGAAGATATTTCTTGTATGTAAACTTCATCACCATTACGTAAAATAGAGCAAGGTAAGAAAAAAATCATGCTAGATTCTAAATATAAAAGTTAAACAGAAAGATACAGTCAAATTAGAAAGCTGTTGCTTTAAGGCATGTTCCAATAGAAATATCAATCCAGCAGTTAGCTATGCTATAGATGACCAGTGTTCGTGTTAAAAAAATAAAGTATGTTGGTGTCTTAGAATCATAGAATAGTCAGGGTTGGAA
>NW_009940632.1:0-6991 GCF_000696875.1 Nestor notabilis
TCCGTGGCCGAGTGTTGCCAGAGAGGGAAAAGTCGTCTGGAAGCCTGTCTCCACCTCCTGCCTTCTCATCCCGTTTCTCAGGGGAGTCCCATACCTGCAGTTATCTGGGATGGCAAAGGCTGAGAGCCGGCACACAGAGGAAGTGGGGCTCCTTTATATACACTGTACGTAGGAGAGAAGGGGGGGGGGGGGGGATAAAAATTCGCGCCCGTGAGGGTGTCAAGGTTCTCAGTATACAATTTTCTAACCACCCCAGCGCCTCTCACCAAGCTGCCCCCTCCCCTGTATGTGACGCAGATGTGCTCTAGGGCTGTCAGTGTGAAGAGGCAGACGGAAAAATATGGTTCGGTCTTCCTCATACAAGTAAGTTGCCAGGTCACTAACCTTCCCTCATAGCCTCCTCCTCCTCTCCCTCCAGTGCAGGCCTTCTCACCTTGGTGTTTTGGTTCTGAGACCACTGTGTAAAACTGGGAGCAAAATAAAGTGAAACAACAAATACAGCAGCAGAGTAAACACAAGAGTGTGAACCACAGGAATATAGACTTAATAGACTGCATGCAGACTGGGTGATGTTACAGGTTAACGATTTATTCATCAGGCTCCATTCATTAGCTTGTTGGCTCTGTGTTGATGTACCAGTAGAAAACACTGGACAGAGGGACAGTGTGTCGAACAGAAATAGCACTGCACATCTGCTTCCTATCTTTTATATCTGTTCTTAATGCACTCTGACAGTGTTAAACCCAAGGGAGGTTCCTTTACAACAGAGAGATCTGCTTAGGAACATCTGCCCACTTGGGAGGAGTGTCATGAAGTACACTGTGCATCTGGGACATAATTATGGAATTAAAAGCTTCATAAATCCCCAGGCATAAAAAGTTGGCAGCAATAAGATGATATTCTGAATGCCTGCAATACACCTATACCTTAGAAAGTAGTATTTTAGGAGAAGATTTATCTCTAGGAAAATTATGAAAAAGATTGTATTTTCCTTCAGGTACTCCTCTTTGCATTGGCCAGCTTTACCCATGCACTTGTGATCTATCAAAAGTTTGTTATATACTAACTCCTTGTGAAATCAAGAAATGAAGTTGAAGGAATTCTTTCCCCAAAGCTGGAATGTTTTAACTCCTCATTGATAAACACTACAGCTTGAAAATTACTCCAGAGAAAAACAAAAGTCAAACATTAATTAACAATTTTATTACTGTTTTATTTATTTTAGCACTGAAGTGTATTACTGTTTTATTTACTACTGAAGTAGTGCTTCTGGGTAAAAACCAATATTAGGGTTTGTGTTTAACATTGATAAAGTTCTGGTTTTAAAAGAACAAGAAATTCAGGGCATAAAGTCCTACTTTCAAAGAAAGAAAAATAGCCACTGTGTATTTTGAATATTGATTTATGCCACAACAGCTGGACTGCAAATTCTCTAGTGCTTCAACTTTGCTCTCAGTATTCAGTGATTAAAAAAAAACCAAAACAAAACCAAAAACATTCTAAAGCAAACAAAAAAGGCAGTTCTTTTTTATTCAGGAAGTGATCTGAGAGACTACATGCTGCTTGGGAGAGCAGTAAGAAGAAAAGCCTAGAACTCTTCATCTTGAATTGGACAGGTGAAACTTTCCTCATTTCAGACACTTTAGAAATGCATCTCATATGACAATATATGTGAATTCTGGTTACTTAGTGTCTAGTTACAAGCTGAAAGAGATGTGAGTATGTACATATATAGTAGATTTAATCGATGAATACGTAGATAAACAGTAGCATGCTACCTGTTCTGGTTTTAATACCTCTTAACTGATTAGGAAAATCCAGAAATGTGCTGCAAATTGTGTAATTTCCTTGCCATATTATAAATCCTAGATGTTTTAAAATCTGCATTAATATTTTAGTTGGTCATTTGCTGTGAGCGGTTGACAAGTTAGATTTTCTAGCTTTATTTCTGTTACATAGATAAATATAAATGACAATATATTCCAACAAAATTATTTTTGTAAGTATACATTGGATGTTATTCAATAAATATATTACAGTATCACCCAAGAAAGTGATTCAGGTTTTTTTATCACCTTTCCTGTATACACTTGAAAGCAATTATAAGAGGAAAAAAAAAAAAAGGTTGTTATTCATACTTCTTTATTTCAGTTATGTCAGTAACTGCAAAAAAATACATTTGGATTAATTTTTTTTAATAATTAAAATCTCAGCTCTTCAATATATTGTGTATAGGCTTTGTTATGCTTTTTATCTTTACTTTATTCTTTCACTTTTTAGTACATAACCATTTTTTTAAAGCAAGAGATACATTCATTTGGTATGTATACCTGATTTTTCATGTACAAAGATACATGAGCACTTCTCTATCATAAAATGAACTCTGGAAAACTCGATTTTTGTAGTTTATATCACATTCACAGTTAGTTATTTTTTCAATGTACAGTAAACAAGAGTTACCCCAAAAAAAAACTACACTGAAGAAGTAGCCAATATCACTACATATTGTTAATTAATAGATTGGTTTCCTGAGCATAAACTAAAAGAATGAAAGAGTTTGGTTTACTTACATTTCCATTGTTTCTTATCTTTATGTTTCCATGTGAACACAGTTGACATATGCCAGTAAGGCAAAGAATATATTCTAGGTTATCACTTGAGAAGATGAACAGGAATGTCTTTTGAGTTTCAGTTGAAATTTCTGGTACATAAAAAGAATATCTTAACTCTATAGGTTGTCTAGATTTGCTTGTCCATCACAGAGAAGACAAAAAAAAAGGTTCTCTACTGGAGTTCTAGGGATCTTGCTCATAGGAAATACAACAAAATAATTACTAGTCAAATATGTCTTAGTCTACTCATATGGTGTTGACATAAACATGAACAAGTGTCATTAAATTGTTGAAGGAAAATATTTTTATGCCTAACTGCCTTCCATCTATATCTCAGATATTCCATGATGTGTCTCCAAGATTATAATAAACATCGTTAATCTCTCCTGTGTCTGTTGACTGCACATTGGAACATAGTGAGTCACACTGTATGTCTGTTTATTAAACAGCAAGTTTCTGGACTTCCTCACTTGTTGTATTCATAGCCACTGAAATCTTGAATACTTTTACAGACTTTACTTGAAAGTGCTTATGGTTGTTTTTTCTTTATCTATTAGTTAGGCAAACAGATGAAAGTGATTAATCTTTATGTCCCTGCTACGAGTCAGACTCCTGACACTTTCTCTTCGTGTTTCTGTCTTTCTAATGCTCTTCAAATGAATTAAATTCACATAGTAATGTCCCTAAGGAAGTATCATGCTCATTTTTTTTTGTAGGAAAAATAGTTCAGGGGTGTATTTTCTTTTAATAAGTCCTCCAAGTAGTAAAAAGCACTTCCAAAGAGAAGAACCTTGAAGTAGGTATCCAAACCAGTCAGATTTCATTAACTCTCTTTTTTCCTTCTTTCCATTGCAAAGCTTTGGAACATTGCTTATTTTTAGGTTTCAGCTGTTTCACGTTAAGCTATTTACATGTTGTACCCTGTACCCCAGGGAGAAGTGGTGAATCAAGAGTAAAGTTAAAGTTGCGGTTAGTGATTGCTAAAACAACCAATAAGGAATCCATCATGCAAAGTAATTTGCTAACAGTACCGTTAGGGTTATGTATAGTCCTAGTCTACAGTCTGTGTGAGCCTTCACATTACATAAAGTCAGAAGATATACAGCAGGTGAGAGTGAAGGTCATGAGCATATCTGTTACTATGGAACGATAGTTATTAGTAAGAGAAGATATATACTTCTCAGCAAATTCAAAGGATAAGGGGTGATTCTGTTACTGAATTTTTATCTGTTGTGTCTTTTTCATCCAGAAGACACTAATTTTTTATGAAAAGAAGCAGAAAAAACCCTAAGATACATCACTGTGCTTTGGATAAGGACAATTCTAGAATGAATGGTTTTAAAACAAGTCTCAATTGAATGTGGGAATTCTCACATGAATGAATGAATGAATGAATGAATGAACATGTACTTCAACTATTAAGATGCTGGTTTTGTGGGCAGTTAATTATACATTTAGAAGCAAGAATGTGAGGGGGTTAAAAAGGTGCTCTGAAACAGATCTATAGAATACTCAAGCTAAAGAGAGTAGAGAAAAATTGATGGGACTGGACATCCATTGAGAGATCAAAACTTACTGAAAAGAAAGTGGCAGTGTGCTAAGTGATAAATCTATTAGACTTATTCTTTAAAATTTTATTGTGTACAAAGCAGTTGAACAAGCTTTATGAAATGCACATATATGCTGAATTTGTTTAAATAAGTAAACTGGGTAACACTGGGAAAAGATGGTAGTAGTGGGAAACTAAACTCTTATGTTGTTTGTAATGTATACATATAATGCTGTGAGTCTGGAAGTGGAGTTTTAAGTTTTTGAGCTGATTTTCCTTCCATAATAGTATATAGAGACATACTTAAAATACTATAAATATATCTACACTTATTAACTATGATTGCTTTCTAACAGCAAGAAAGGAATAACAAAACTGGACAGACAGTAAACCAGACCTGATTCACTTGTCAGATCTTATGTGCGTTTTTGTAGTGAGTTTTCAACTGAGATTGAAATTCTGAGAATTAGTTTGCCTTTGATAAGTTAAAAGGTTAAACGTTATTTCTCAAAATTAACAGTGAGCTAGCACAGCACAGGATAGATTTCTGTAAGTGTGGTGACATAACCCAGCTACATTTATTTCAGGGAGTAACAAAAATTACTACTCCATAGTTGTTGGTTACTGCCTCCATAGTGATTTGATCAGATACATTTTATTCTGCATTGCAGAAGCCTATAAGAGCACGGTCAGTTATCTCATATTAGCTTGAGGGACAGTCACTTCTTAAACAATTTCATTACGATCACAAGCAGTTGTATAAACACACCCTAAAGCAGTTTTTAAATGGTCATAAAATTTCACATAGGAAGAGTAAATGCTACATGATTTGTCATGGATAAAGATTCGTAAGTAAATGAAGGCTAGAGAACATAAAATTATGAACCAGAAAAATAATTATTAAATTTAGAAAAGTAGGCAAAATAAAGACTATTAAGGTTCTTCAATTCTAAAATCAGTTCCCACAGTTTCTCTCTTTTCAGTAGTTGTCAGTTCTCTTGAGAAATACATGATTTTTCATTGCAGTACCCAAGCTGGCAATAGATTACACTTAATTGGAAAAAAGTGCCTCTTTCCAAAGTTATGGTCAAAGAAACACCTAAACTCCATCTAGTACAGGTTTGGCAGAGCACACAACACCTTTGTGCTCCCATGCCATATTACACATAATGTTCCTAGACCTTAATATTGAAAGCCACTTGTGTCTACCACTTGCTGATTCACACAGAAGCTGTTGCTATCTATTTCAGGTTATCGAACTTCTTATTAAAATCACCAGTTGTTTTGGTTTTCTTTAAGTCTAATACTTTTAGCAGTGCTTCTATGAATTTTATCGTATCAGTCTTTCTTCTCTGTGGAAATTCTGGTGATGAAAAGAAAACAGGATTTTTTTTCTTAGCTAGATTCAATAATGGTTGCTGTCATGTTTTTTAGTGTCACTCCGAGCCTTCTTAGCATTGGTTTGCTTTCTTGTTCTGTTAAAACAAAATCTAGTTTCCTGATGATTTTTTATTTAACATTTATTTTTTGGTATGAAGCAAAAAATTCTTTCAAATATTATATATTAGCAAATCACAACGATGGAGACACACATAGTTTGCAAAACAGGCTATATAAAAAAGAAGTATCTAGGATTTTACCACTACAAATATAGCAGTAAATGAATTGGACTTACTAAATTAAACAGAGCCAATGTAACTGGCTTAAGATGATCTATATTGATAAGGCATTATCACAATCATTAAAATGGTTTTGGGTTGTACAAACTAGCATCTCACAAACTAGTTCAGGAATTAGCATAAGTCAGGAAACACACTCAGTAGTCACTTAGGATATCGCTAAAGTTTTAAAGGATCTTTGAGAAGTCATGGCAGTCTGGTGAAGTTTCCAATGACTAGAAAAGGAGAATTATAACCCCATTCTGAAAAAGGAAAAAAAAAGGAAGACCTGGGGAACTGCAGGCCAGTGAGTCTCCCCTCATTGCTTAGCAAGGTCATGGAGCAGATCTTCCTGGAAAGTATGCTAAGGCACATGGACAATAAGGATGTGGTGGCCTTATATGACAGGGTGATAGCATTGGTGGATAAGTTAAAAGGGACTGATGTCATCTCCCTGGACTTGTGCAAAGCATTTGACACTGTCCCACGTGACATCTTTGTCTCTGAACTGGCGAGACATGGATTTGATGGATGGACTTCTTGGTGAATAAGGAATTCGCTGGATGGTTGCACTTAAAGAGTTGTGGTCAATGGCTCAGTATCCGAACGGAGACCAACGATGAGTAGTGTTCCTCAGGGGCCAATATTGGGACTAGCGCTGGTTAAAATCTGTGTCAGTGACGTGGACAGCAGGATTGAGTGCACCCTCAGCAAGTTTGCCGACAACACCAAGTTGGGTGGTGCAGTCAATGCGCTGGAGGGAAGAAATGCCATCCAGAGATAGGCCAGTGCCAGCCTCATGAAGTTCAACAAGGCTAAGTGCACGGGTTGGAACAATCCCAAATACAGCTACAGCCTGGGTAGAGACCAGATTGAGAGCAGCTCTGTGGAAAAAGACTCCAGGGTATTGGTTGATGAGAAGCCCAGCATGACAGAAAGCCAGCCTTTCTGATCCTGGGGTGCATCAAAAGCAGCATGACCAGCAGGTCAAGGGAGGCGATTCTTACCCTCTACTGACTCTTGTGAAACCCCATCTGAAGTACTGCGTTCAACTCTGGGGCCTCCAACATGGACCTGCTCAATTGAGACCAGGCCACAAAGATGATGAGAGTGCTGGAGCACCTCTCTGTGAAGACAGGCAGAGAGAGTTGGGGTTGTTTAGCCTGGAGAAG
>NW_009940633.1:0-2306 GCF_000696875.1 Nestor notabilis
ACCCTAACTATTCTATGATTCTATGATTAGGGACATAGCACGTGTTGACCATAACTTCACTGCACTGACATATTCTTTTTCTTTGGTACCAGATTATACTTAAATCTAAATCACTCACATAAGTAAATAAATAAATAAATGAACAACAGACCAGGGAAAAATCTGATTCTTTGCAGATGTGAAACTCTGGTACTGATATCACACCAGGTCAGCCAGGAGCAAATTGAGGTTTTTCAGCTCAAATCGCTGGATCTGAGGTGAATTCCCATTTTTAATGAGACATTTACTAAACTTCTGAATATATAGAGAAAGCTAATTTACTTCTTGAGAGATCAGTCATGTTACCATCTCAATCTAATTAGACCAATTGTCTTTAAAACAATATTGATTTTAGATTAAAGCTTTCCATTGCATTACCAGTAGGCAGACCTTCCCTTATTTAACCTTGGTGACAGATAACGTCGAATTCAACAAAACCCTATTTATTAAAGAGCACAGTAGAAGCAATTTTGACTCGAGAAAATTAGTTAAATTGTGCTAATTGTTCTATCAAATAAATATAATACATTCTGTTATAAGGGGAAAAACATTCTGCATACTCTTCAATACTCTTGTTTTTTTCATTCATAGTATTTCAGAAACATTAGAAAACGTTTCTGCTGCATGGATAAGATTTATTTGGGTTTTATTATACTTTCAGATCATGGTTTAACTCCCATGCTCTGTTTCACTGTTAAGTTTCATGAGCATTCTCAAAGGTAGGTAGATTTACCAATCTGGTATCATGTCCAGTTAAGAATCTATTTTCTTTTTTTCCTAAAATATACTTTTGCCGGAAGAAATGAGTTCTTCCGAAAGGGACAGGCTAAAACTGAAGATCTTCCAGAAAAGGAACTCTTCCATCAGCCAGAGCACATGAAATTTGGAAAGTTAGTATTTGGCAAATTTATGGACAGAAATTAAAGTGCTTCTTCCTCGCTAGTTGAAAACAATGAGAGAAGTTGCTTCAGTGCACCAGGAGAAAAGCCATGGAGCTATTCCTATTTCTATCTTCAAAAGTACATCAGACAAGTACAAATGGGAAACTGGAGTCTGGAACTAGGCTAAGAGCATTTATTCACACCAGCGATCTACCAAAGGATTGCAGGTAATCAGCACAGCTACTTGTCCACAATTGTAAATAAGCCTTGATTTGTTAATTGTAAATTGTAAATAAGCCCTGATCTTGCAGGTTCAGTAGCCGCAACTTACAGATTCAGTAGCCAACAAACATGGCTGTCAAAGCTCATTAAAAGATGACAGTGTTATGACCAAGTGGTATGTAACTTCCACTAGCCCCAAGTGGACGACAAGGAGGGTGAGGAAGTCACAGAAAACCCCACAATTATGGAGAAAATGAGATATTTGGAAAAAGGGCTAGCAGTAAAGAGAGAATACTATTTGTCTTGTCTCTAACTAAATATTTTAGCATTACCAGAGAAACCAAGACAAAGAGAAGCAGTTTTCAGAAGTATGTTTGCAAGATGCCCAATCTTGAAGATGTTTTGTGCATTCAAAACATGTCTACACCTCCAGCTACACTCATCATAGTAGACTGTAATAGCTGCACTCTTTCAGGTAATGAGAAAATTCCAGTTATTTTGGTAACGTTGCTTTCAGTTCACCATGGTTACAATCCATATTTTCTTGCCACAGCCTGCATGAATGATGGAGAATGTTGACAATTTTACATTTACTATCATTTTGGGTGTTGTTTTCTTGGTAATATAGGAACTTAATGTAATAAAAGCAGTCAATGTGTATTAGATATTTTTATTCAGTACAGTTTAGTGGGCCTTTAGTTCCCCAGGGAGGATATGGAAAACTATACCTGCCTCCAATGAACACATGCAGATTACCTCTTCTTGCTGAGACCCTAAATTTTTCATTCACTAAAGAAAAATTAAAAAAAAGTATGAAGAGAATTCTTTTATATTTTTACACGCCTGGTCACCTCCTATGAGTTACTCAAAAACACTTCATGTGACTAGGCCACATGCTGCTGCAGCACAAACAGGTGGTGACCACAGCCACGTAATCAGTGCTTGGGACTGAGATGGAGAACTGCACTGCTAGCACAGTGATGCTGTACCTGGGGCCAGGGACAGGCACGATCATCTTCGAAGTCCTTACAGTAAACCAATGTCTGATTATTGCTAGTCTTTATTCTGTGGTCTTGTCTCCTCCTCCATGCACACTTAAGGGCTTCACTGAGGTAAGACAATTTTGAAGGCTGTTGTCGTGGTTCAAGCCCAGCCGGCAGCTTG
>NW_009940634.1:0-888 GCF_000696875.1 Nestor notabilis
TGGTAGAGTTAACAATGCCTTTTTACAGTCCGGATTAGCATTTTCAATTGCCAATTTCAGCAATAGAGATAATTTTGCCTCAGGACTATCTATTTGTTTGTCTACTGCATCTCTCAATCGATCGATAAACTCCATATAGGGCTCATCCCTTCCTTGCCGAATTTTAACAAATGACACCGGCTTTTTACCTGTTTCAGGGATGGCAGCAAAGGCTCTTAGAGCAACTGTAGCTGAGTCTTTTAAAACATCTGGTTGCAGTTGCACTTGAACCTCAGGAGTTCCAAAAGGCCCCGTGCTCATAAGGTGCTGCATTCCCACCCCTAGACGTGGGTCTCCTGGTTGACGATCGAGGTTCTCAAGGGCTTGTATTTCACACAGTTCTCCCCATTTATCTTTCCAGAACAATTTTTGTGTGGGGGTTAATATGAGTGATGCTAATTGGTCACAATCATAGGGTGTTACTAATTGTCATCCTAAAACATTTTCTAACAGTGTCCGCATAAACGGAGCTTGTAATCCATTTTGCATTACTGCCTTGCAGACTTCCTTTATTAGCTCCCAATTAAACGCTTGATAAGTCTGAGGTTGATTGTCACGGAGCATTACTGGGAAGGCTGAATATTCCACCGGCCCTTCCTTTAGTCAGTCCCTATGGACTCGTCTCCACCCTTCACGAATTTGGCTTCCTGGATTGTTTCCTTCTGTATATAATGTCTCTGTCTTTAAATGTCTCAGAAATACTGCTTGCTCTGGGCGGGGAGGGGGCACTGATGGCATTTTTTGCTCAGGCTCCTGCTCAGGAGTGGGCAGTTCTATTCCCTCCTCCACGTCTTCTTCATCAGAGGCTGAGCTGCCCTCCTCCTTCTCCCCTTCAGTTTCTCTTTTTAA
>NW_009940635.1:0-1420 GCF_000696875.1 Nestor notabilis
TTCCAGTATCTGAAGGGGGCCTACAAGGTTGTTCGGGAGGGACTCTTCGTTAGGGACTCTAGTGGTAGGACAAGGGGTAATGGGTTTTAAATTATAACAGGGGAAGGTTTGATTTAGATTAGATCTAAGGAAGAAGTTCACAGTGAGGGTGCTGAGGCACTGGAATGGGTTGCCCAAGGAAGTTGTGAATGCTGAACCCTGGAGGTGTTCAAGGCCAGGTTGGACAGAGCCTTGGGCAACATAATTTAGTGCGAGGTGTCCCTGCTCATGGCAGGGGGGTTGGAATTAGATGATCTTAAGGTACTTTCCAACCCTAACTATTACATGATTCTATGAAATACTGTAAACGTGCATTCATGCACTAGCAGGCATTTGTCCTAATAACATAACTAATCTTGATTTCTACATTCTAAGTTTCAATTATTAATTTTCTCAAGCAGAAATAACAGAAACTAGGGCAGTGGGGTAGATTACACACAACTAAAATTTCAATACTAGGCATATTTTATGGTGCAATAGGAGAAGGTGGAATATATTATTTTTGCCCTTAATAGAATCATTGCAATTATAAGAATTACTTTAGTGAAGACATACAAAGTAATTTCACTAAGCTATCTAGAATTCTCGTGTTTTAAGCCCAGCCGGAAACTTGGAACCACACAGCTGTTCACTCACTTCCCCCAGCTCTTCCTTCCTCCCCTCACTCCCGGAGGGGTGGGTAGGAGAATCGGAGGAATGTAACTCCCACGGGTTGAGATAACTGCACTCCAGTAACTAAGGTATAATACAAACCACTACTGCTACCAATAATAATGATAAAGGGAATAACAAGGGGAGAGGACACAAACCGCTCACGTCCCACCGACTGATACCCAGCCCGACCCGAGCAGCAGTCTGGGCCTTCCGGGTAACTCCCCCCAGTTTATATACTGGGCATGACGTGCTGTGGTATGGAATGGCCCTTTGGCCAGTTTGGGTCAGGTGTCCTGTCTCTGCTTCCTCCTGGCTTCCCCTCCTCCCTGGCAGAGCATGAGACTGAGAAAGTCCTTGGTCAGAGTAAACATTACTTAGCAACAACTAAAAACATCGGTGTTATCAGCGTTGTTCCCAGACTGAAAGTCAAAATACACTGCACCAGCTATGAAGAAGGTGAAAAAATGACTGCTATAGCTGAACCCAGGACAGTATCCACCCCTTATTCCATGCCATTCTCGTCATGCACAGATCCCACATCATTTTTCAATATACCATCGCATTTGTCATATATACATGTACACCTACACCCACACCCAAAGAGAGATATCATTCCCTAGTCCATGGACCAATCCCTATAAAGCTGCTGAACTCATCCAGTCCATGATGTCAGGCTCTATGTCTTGTCACAGTCTTTCAGGGCAGGAGGGACGGTGTGTAGTGTTGG
>NW_009940636.1:0-6061 GCF_000696875.1 Nestor notabilis
GATGCCTCGGCGGCGTTTTTAAAGCAGGTTAAACCCCGAAACTGCTGGAGAGGCGCGGAGTTCACCTTTCCGTGAAATGGAGCTTGTGTGTGCTGGGGTGGAGAGAATGGGTGCAGTCTGATGTGTGAATTTACGGCTATATGGTGGTTATGACTTTTTAAAAAGGAAGATGATATTGTGAACGCTGTTCCTAATTTGCAAGAGTCCTTTAGGTCTGTTCCCACCCCATTGGGCAAATGTCGCTCCTTGGATGAGGATAGGGAAACTTGAACCATCTGCGCCTTCTCTTGGCTGACTAAATTACCATTACATATATTTTCCTGGGAACTATAAGCCATCATATTCACTTGCCATGAGCAAATTCCCAAGCACTTGCAGAGTTTTAATATTACTGTATGCTCTCACAACCCCTTAATTAGCAAGTCACTGAAGAAGCAGCATAAAAATGAGTTTCACTCATGATGAGCTGTTCTAACTTGTTCTGTCGGTAAGTATAGCAAGCGCTGCAGTGGAATGTGCGGCTGCAGGGTATGAAATCAAATACAAAAATATTAACCTGTGATAAGATACACAGTATACAAACAAGCTGATAATTTTTATTTTATTTTTTTAAGAAAAATTCTTTAATATATCAATGGGCAAAACGTTCACTCTGCGCTTTTGCTTAATCCATTGTTTATTCTCCTAGTTGCAATCACACTAGGACCATTAACATGCCCTGTAATTCATGGGATCTTAGGACTTCCAAAGGTCTGTATAGCGGTGCTGAAAGCAGAAGGACTGATTGTGGGAGGAGGATTCTCCTGGCAATGAGACTGACAGATGTGGGATAGGCTTGCTTTGTTCAGGCATTACCCATGATTTTTCTTAATTTTTACAGTTGGAAGCTGTCATGATTTTGATTTCAGATGTCTTGTGACATTTGATATCAGTGGATGTAATTGCTTAGTTAATACTTAGGCCTTTTTGATCTTGAAGTGGTAGGGAAAAGAAGGTTTCAGGGCAGAAGAGTTTTCCCTGAGTAACTTGGAGTCCTGTTGTAGCTCTCCCGTAATAATTTTCAAATTGATTGAATTCTAGTGAACTGTTTTACTTTGAAGGACAATATTCTTGAATTTAATTGGGCTAACTTAGTTGAATTAGTCAGGACTTCAAGAAAATATTCCAGATTTATTTTAAACTTGATTTTATGTCAGTGTATTTACTTCTGAATTATCAGCTATATTAAATGGACCACATAGAGGTATTGTTTGCTTGTGTCTCCAAATTCAACTGAAGGTAATGCAATGGTTATTAAAGGTTGGGATTATTAATTGATGTTGTGTACTTCTGTATTTGGAAAGTCATTAAAACTTTGTACATGCTATGAGAAGAAAGGAATAGAAATACAATAGAACTACCATTTTGATAATATGACTTAGCTACCAACCTTGTTACTTGTTGACCAAAAAGTATGTATGATACAGAAGTAGATTATGTTAAGAGGAATAACAATAAGGGAAGGACTTAACAGGGTAACCTGTACAACAAAGCCTGATGCTTCTGTTGTAACTCACTGCTCATAGCTGCTTATAGTTTTGCTATATCTAATTCTTTAATTACATTTTAAGCATTTAGTTTTTTCCTTAGACTGTTCTTAAAAATCAAAGCCAAAATAACCCAGCTCTTTCTGAGAGTGAGGCCAGTGGAAAATACAGTAGCTTTCCTGGGCTCAATTCTGGTTAACATTTTCTTTGGAAAGCCCTCATGCTTCAGAGGAGATATTTGAAATTTGGCAGGAAGGTGCTATTTACATTGTCTTGAATATCTACCAAAAGTTGGCCAAGTAACAAATCTTCATAAATTTGAATTCCTCTGGAAATAAATGTATTTTTGTCAGCTTGATTCTAACATAAATTCTGTCCATCCTTGGTGCAGAGCTTAGTCAGACTTCCTCTGCTGCTGGTGTCATAGTGGGATGGAGCTGTTTCTGTGTGAGGTCTATATCTACACCTGCAAACCTAAAATCTCTCTCTTGTGTTCTCATGTTATTTGGTATTTTTGCAGCAGTATCTCCAACGTTGTTTGAGACACTCTGCTTTCCAGTTTGCTTCTGGATCCTGGTCTGCTGATTGTCCATTCTGGTTAGCTGATTCCTGGGCTCTGGGTGAATCAGCTTGTTCTCCCTTTTATGAGAATAATTCACTTCAGGGTCAGTTCTTGAGTGGTACTATTGGAGGATCATGCCTAGTGAAGGAAATCAAATGTAGAGTGGCCTTGCCTGATGTATCTCAGCAGGCCTTCACATTCAAACCCGTCATGCACCTTCGTCCCGTAACCCAGGATATGAATAACTGGTATGTTCTTAAAATCCTCACTCTGTGAAGCATGCATCCCTCGCACTATTTAACTCTGAGTGAAAAATCACAGCTATAATAAAGGCTATGCTTTTTGGGTCACAGGTATACCACCTGAGGACCACGAGTCCTCAAGCCTTTCTGGGGGATGCTGGCAGCCTGAAGGAGAAAGCAGCTTTATATGAAAGTGGGAGGGGAATTTCTCTGGAACTTTGGATAGAATCCAGAATTTCCAAGTGTAACCCTTTTTCTGTTTGGTGTGTATCTGACCCTTGTTGATGAAAAACATCCTGTTGTCCTCAGGACCTTCTTGGCAATGGGCTGTAGAGCTGTACAGAGGAATAGGAGAGGACCCCACTAACATAGTCTTTTTCTTAAGATCATTTTTGTTAAAACTGGAATGAAAGTTGTGATAAAAGAACAGAATTTAACATGCAAAAGGTAGGAAGTGCTCAACATAAGTTAGAAACCTTTGTTGTCCTTTCTGCATGCCAATGCATCATGCTATTGCTGCCTGTGGACAGGGTAAGGTAGTGTGATCAGAGAAGAGGCTGAGACTCCTGCCTCGCTTAGTTTTGAAATCAGAAGGTGCTCTTTGAACAAGGAAGAAAGGTGGGATGAAGAGAAAGGAATGTTTTTGCCCCCCTTTCAAAATCGGATTCTTTCTCTCCATTTTTGTCACAAAAGCTGAGTGCGATTTCAGGCGAGTCATTTAAATCAGATCTTTGACACGTGGTTGGACCTATTGTGCTCTTCTCTTTCTCTTTGCTCAGCCAGGGGTTCTCAAAACTGAAGCTGCGTTTTCACGATCTGGTTAAGCTGACCTGAATGTGGGGCTGACACTGCAAGGACATTTTGTCCATTCCTGATAGTATGTTCCCACTAACTTCCTGTGCTACCACTGGGGCTTGGTCTGGGGAACAGGTCAGGGACTCATTTGCCTGAATAATTTTTTCCCTTTTTTGGGCCAGGTCGGTTGTGGAGATTAGCTAAACGGATCCTGTTCACTTGAGCAATTTATTTGTTAGCACTGGTACAGGGGACAGTTGGAACTCATGGCCAAAGGAGGGAGGGAAGCTGGAAAAGTCCCTTTCACTGGATTGAGCTGGTTGTGAAGTGCATCTTGTCATTCAAAGCTGCTGTGTATTCACAGCTGTGAATGAAGTCAGTGGAAATCGCATTTTGAATGTGCTAAGTATTCTGAAAAAATAAGGTTTTAGCTGTGTGACTAGATAGCCAAAAGTGGTAAATACTTTTGACATTATTTTTTTTTTTTTAATGGAGTTAAAGATGGTCTCTCGTTTCATTTAAATGTTGAAAATAATTTCTGTGACATCTGCGGATACTTACATGTTCGTGGTCAAGACATGTAGAGGTGAATCCACAAGGAAGCTGCTAATTCAGTAGTTTGAAATAGCATACATAAAAAGTACAAGGCCATGTACTGAGCTCCAAGCACTAAACTTATAACTGAATATCAAGTGAAAATTGCACATTTGGTGCAATAAATGAAGCCAAAAGTTCAGGTGAATGTGTATGATTGTAACACACATGCACACACACTCAACAATGAAGTTGTACAACCCATCTTAATTTCTGCCTTTCTCCCTATTTGTGATCATCTTTTGTTACCTTGCTGTTTTATTACTGTGTCTGTGAGTAGTGTTAATGTTAAAAAAACAACTCTAAAAGTCTGGAGATTGTTTGAAAGCAGGACTCAAACACTAACTTCTCTTAAACTAAAACTTTCTCTAGTTTTCCCTACTGTAAGAGAGTTTGTCAGGTAGTAGGAGCATTATTATGTATTATTTTTGGAGTTTTGCCTTTCACAGCATTGCGCATTGAAGTAAGGCTTCATTCATGCTGTATTACAGGACTTGTATTTTGTACAAGTGATGTTTATTTTAGAAAGCATGCAGGGTATTACCATCACACTTCTAAACACATTAACAGTTAATATTTATTTGTGCATAATTTAAGCAAAGTCAGTGTGAGACCTTACCAGCAAGTTTTAACTGTGTGCTGTCTGGCTCGGTAACAATTTGTGAATTGTTCTTTGCTTTTTTGATTCACTGACACAGAATTTTCATTTAAGAAGGGAAAGAAGTAAAAGGACTAATACTTCTTGGGTTTATTGTGTTTCTCAGCCACAATATAAATGTTATTCATTGTGGTCTTTCTTCACTTTTGTTAATTTTGAATGAGTGAAAGTGGGTTTTGCGTGTACTTCATGTAATGTATTTTTATGAGAGCTAATAACTGAGACTACCAATGGCTTAATATCGAACAGCTGAATGTGAAAAAATACTCTCTCTTAGGGTTAATGCAGGTAAAAGGGAATTTCTACATCTTCAGACAAGTAAAGTAAGTCATTTTCCCCAGCAGAAATCTTGGGCAGTCTCTATCCAGTGTTGGTATTTTCATTTAAAGGTTCCCTTTGTTAGGCTCTGTGCAGGCCAGTTCCCATTTCCATGGTGACCATGCCGAAATGCAGACGGGACACAGGCTGGATTCTCATCGGCATAGCCATGCACTTGCATACCAACACATGTTATCTGCTTGGCTTAGGACATTTCCATTAGCAGTTTTAATGTTTAGGACTTCTTTTTCACATAGGGATCTCTGGCCCTGTGATACTGTGCTGTGTTAGGATTTCAGACCCTGCTCAGCAAGGGAAAGCACGTTGATAAGCTTAGTTTTGTGTAAATAAATTGGCTGTGCTGTTCCCATTGAAATTAGACAAGGACATCAGAGAACTGTCTCAGCCTTGGTTTTCTTTTCTGTTAAAAAAGATAATGGAGAAGGATTTTTATTTATAAACCTTTAGGTGAAAGACTGACACGTATCTGTGCTAAATAATTATATAAACATAACCTCTTCTCTAGGTGCTGATAAAAGAATAATAAAAATAAATTAATGTGAATTGCACAAGATAAATTATACCTTCTGCCTATATTAGCTGAGTGTAAGTGTGTATCCCTGTAAAGCAATGTGTGATAACGTTCTTCCTGCTCATGCTGCACTCATGTTCTGGAGGTGGAGAGTACTAAAGACATCTAGTGCAGTCCACATAGGCTGTGTGAGCCTTTCCATTGCTTCCAAATCAGGTTGGGAATTCTGAATTGCCAGAAAAACTCAGTATTCTGAGTGCCAGTAATTGTTACTTTGAATTAGTTCCTGAAGAGCATTATTAAGCCCTCAGAGGAGTTAGTTTGTTTCCCCCTGGAAAGGCAGATTTTTTTTAAAAATCTAGTAAGACTCACATATTACCCAGGACTTAAAAGAGGAATTATACAGGCAAAGAAGTAAGGTCAACACAGACTCTTTGAATGCAGGACGAGCAAAGACATCTTGCATATAACCGAATGACATCTGCATGGTTGAATGTCACACATGATGAATGTCACAGATTCTTTCATCCCTTTCACGTTACTGGTAGACAGGGTAAAGGGCTTGGAACTTATGTGCAGCCCTGGTGGAACTCTCTTGCCTTATTCCTGATTTATTTTGCCGTTTCAGTCCTGCTTCCAAGTTCATCATTCTTTCTTTATTTCATACAGGATATTTTTTTAATCATGCAGATTTCCTTGGCTAATACTGTTGGTTATTTCTAAGGAACAGACAAAAAAGAAATCTTTGGGAAAATTACTGTTAACAAATGCTTTGGAAAGGAGCATATTGCACAGTGGAAATACCAAAGGAAATAATGGTGTTTGAGGGTGAGG